>NW_024734940.1:4325161-4365576 GCF_018991925.1 Homarus americanus | reverse complement strand
ATATATATATATATATATATATATATATATATATATACAACAACACCTCACCCGCCAGGATTCGAACCCACGCCCACGACTGTGACCGGGAACGTTACCTCGGACCAGCAGGATACTAAAAGCAGTCCTAGACTGTTATATTTCCGCGTGTTTTATTGGGCTAATTTAATATATATATATATATATATATATATATATATATATATATATATATATATATATATATATATATATATATATATATCTTGATAAAATCACACGGAAAAATGGAAACAACGGAGTACTCTTATTCCCTTTCAAGACATCTTCAAGATTTATCTTATCCACGTTTTCATTGTGTTTACATGAAATATATATATATATATATATATATATATATATATATATATATATATATATATATATATATATATATATAATATATATATATATATATATATATATATATATATATATATATATATATATATATATATATATATATATATATGTGTGTGTGTGTGTGTCTCTCCAGACATAGGACGCAGCCCGTGACGTGCCAGCTGGTCCCACACCTCCTCTACTCTGAACAAAAACAACACAGAGTGCAAACTATCGTTAAGCCTTGAGGGATACTCTGATTAAGAGGCCCAGCACCTCTTCAATAAGTACTGTACTGTACTACAGTTCTCTGCGAGCGTACTGTTAGTTCAGTCCTAAATTAGACTAATAATGCTAAATATTAAAAGGAATGTATATTTTGTAGTTTAATTATCAAGGAAATTAAAAATAATCATTGGCGCCTGTACTTAGCTGTCACCGCTGACCGTGCCATCTGTTGTAATTGCTCTTATTATTAGGTCTTCGAAAGTGTTTGGGTATTACGTATGGACTAATGTATAATAGAATATAAAGTTCCTTGTATTTTCTGTTGAATTAGAAGTATAGTAAGTGTATATACGATACGGATTCAATTATTGGTTGAATAATGAACAACAGGTAACTCGTACATATGTGCCCTCCGCTCAACGATTCTTGCCAGCGTTCGTCATCTGTACAGACAACTTCATGACCGCGGGAAGTGCAACGTAGACATCTCTTACATCTAATTTATTTCCCATAAGCTGTGTCCTCCAATATACTGCTAATCTTAAAGCGATAGTGTAAGAGTTAGTCATTTAATTTTCCAGAGCAATGATCGGAGGTGTTCGTGGAAAGGGAGAAATCCTGCATTGTTTCCTGTGCAGTAGGTGGAGCAGGAAATCCACGTCACCGAACGTTGGCTCCCCGGGTTGGCTGCTGGACCCCGCTAACGTGATCACGCTCACATACACTTGAATTGAATTGAATTGAAAGTTTATTTAGCCAGAAAAACACAGAAAGAGAGTGGATAATAATAACAATATTAACATGGCTGAGCCAGTTGAGAACCTGAGCTCTCTTTTAGGCACCTGATATACAGTATACTATACATTTATCTCAAGGAAGTATTATGTAACATGGCAACGACTGCAGCGTTCTCACCCAGGACGACCTCTTGTGCATCCTCTCTACTCCTCGGTTTTTCCTTATCAGTCCTCAAGGTCATCTCCGAGACACCTCAGACTCGGGGACGTTCTGGTATCGACTTATCAGTTGTATTGATTAGGCCGTGGACGACCCCATTATAAGGGACACCACGACCCTGCACGAGTCGATACTACCGGTAACCAGATTTTTTTCGAATTTTACGTTATTTAGAAAATTCATATAACATATATCTCCACCAGAGACACATTCTGATGCTACTTTACACCATGGCGCAGAGCCAGATGTGTTAAACATCCTGGGAAGAACGAAAATAATCAAGCCTCGCCTTTGCCGACGCATGCGCCAGAGGCACCACTGTCATCTGTGAGGAAAATATGACACAAAACACGATGGACGTCATTATCTGCTCACCACGTCACTGTTGTTTACATACTGTGGTGGTTGGTTACGGCAGGAACCACAACACAGCAGCAGGTAGACTAATAACCTGGCAATGTTACCTGGTGACACACCTACGTCGTGAACAACAATGTTTCCGCCTTTTATTTTCCTTCTATGTCTGTCGTCATGCGGCATGAACACCTCCCACAGAACCACGGGAGATCACTACACCCACACAGGTACACAAGAGGTTATAAAATGAAAAGAACTTACCTGTGTGTGGGTAATGATGGAGGAAGTCCCACACGTTCGACACTCGCTATGAATGGCGCATGGAAGTGGCCGTTTTTTTCTATCTACAACGCTTAGCGCTTAAATCCAAGAGGCCCTTTCCTATTGCTGGTACGGTCTGTGAGTCACTGAGATCTGGGAAGACTAGTCACAACGGAGGCGGTTGAGGTGACGCAACAGCAGTGAAAGAGAGGTCCAGATATGGACGCCCGGCACACGAGGTAAACACACGGCGGGAGAACACCCAGCGCACACACACAGCTACTGCACCAACCACTGAGAATATTGATCGCTGGGATCGTACGATGCGCCGAGGGGGGGTGAGAGCGGAGCCGGGTTGGAGGGAGGTAGGAGGGTTGCCGGCAGCTTGGGACCACTAGTAGGGTAGTGGTGTGACACTGGGGTTTACTAACTTTACTGGCGAGCGGATGGGGGGGGGGGGGTTAGAGGGAGGGGTAAGTCAGCTGTTTTTACCCTCTCTCCCTCCCTCTTACCCCCAACGCCAAGGTCTCGCGGCAGAGGTAAGGTTTGCACACCCCTTCACAATGATTTACCTGTCGCAATAAACTCTTTCACTTCAGTTCTCCCCAATCATAAACCCCGAGCTCTTTAACACAGTATCACGCAGGCAGGTTTAAAGGTTTTATATAACAAACCGGGAGGTTTAAAAAACACCATTAGGTAGGGATTTAAAGACATATTTACACATATCAGAGAGAGAGAGAGAGAGATAAACAGATATAGATAAATTGAAAGACAGGAAAGGAGAGAAAGATCACCTCTTCCTCAATGTCACTCCCTTTAATGAATATCTCATTTGTAAAAGTGACTTATCTCTTACTGTACTGAGAGACTGTCTCTTACTGTACTGGGAGACTGTCTCTTACAAGGAGATGACGAAACTGGTAACCACTATAGATCGAATAATTACGAGTACGAAGAGATATTAAGAGACAACGAGGGACAATGAGATAAGGACGATAAGTAAGACGTATATGTATGTATATACGTATGTACAGTATATATGCATATATGTGTTGTCAAGCTAAAATAGGATATTCGCTGATTAAATTATTTAAAACCAATATATATATATATATATATATATATATATATATATATTCATTTAGATCCACAATGAAAACGTGGATAAGATAAATCTTGATAAAATCAAACTGGAAAAGGAAAACAACGGAGCACCTTAGCTTTCGTCTTTATTCAAGGCATCTTCAGAGGCAACTGAAGTTGCCTCTGAAGATGCCTTGAATAAAGACGAAAACTAAGGTGTTCCGTTGTTCCCTTTTCCCGTGTGATTTTATAAAAAAAAAAAAAAAAAATATATATATATATATATATATATATATATATATATATATATATATATATATATATATATATATATATATATATATATATATATACTTTTCCTGTGTAATTTTATCAACATATATATATATATATATATATATATATATATATATATATATATATATATATATATATATATATATACCTCAACCCGCCAGGATTCGAACCCACGGCCCACGAAACCATGACTGTGACCGGGGAACGTGCTGGTCCAGCGGTTAGCGTTCCCAGGTCACAGTCATGGGCTCGTGGGCCGTGGGTTCGAATCTGGCGGGTTGATGTTGATATATAGAGTGGCGTTATTGGGCTAATGAAATATATATATATCATTGGCCCAATATAATAAAAAAAAAAATAAATAAAAAAAAAAAAAAAAAAAAAAAAATATATATATATATATATATATATATATATATATATATATATATATATATATATATATATATATATATATACTATATATATATATATATATATATATATATATATATATATATATATATATATATATATATATATATATATATGTATATATATATATATATGTAAATCACTGTAGGAGCGCGTGATAGCGCATGATATATACGTGTGTGTGTGGTGTGTGTGTTAAATGTGGATTTCAGCTAATCAGATACGTCAGAAAAGTCATGTATTTCAATACATGATGACGTAAAATGACGTCAATTCACCCATACAAATTAAGCGTGGTGCCCCTTATGTGCCAAGTATGGTCACAGTGCCGAACCCGAATTACCATCACTAAATGAACGGGTTTGATAACTTAGGTGAGGGGAAGTTTGGTTAGGTGAAGTTAATTTAGGTTAACTTGGAATAGTGTAGGTTAGAGGAATATTAGGTTAGATTAACTTAGGATTAGGTTAGTTTAGGTTTCGCTAGGAGAACGTTAGGTTAGATTACTGTAGGTTAGGTTAAGCTAAATTGTGTCATGGATAGGTTAAGTAAGGTTAGATTAGATCAGGTTGGGTTGGGTAAGGTTAGGAGAGTTTACATCAGGTTGGGTTAGATTAAGTAAGGTTAGGTTACGTTATATTAGGTTAGGTTAGGTTAGATTAGGTTAGGCTAGATTAGATTAGGATGTATTAGGTTACGTTCCATTCGGTAATGAGGTTAGGTTAGGTTAGCGCCTGGGTCCTGGTTAAGGATTATCGTAAGATGAACACAAACGAAATAAATGAAGGGAGGAAAGAAACGAGAGAAACGCACAGAAGGTCAATCTTAATGTGGCGAAAATAACACCGAAGAGTCACGTAACACACTGCCCGAAGGTGTTTATTTATATACACTGTACACATCAACCTTCCTCTTTGTTTTGTATGTATGACTGACGACGGTCTTCACCGCAGAGGTAAGGGGATAAGGGTTGTTTAAACGGTGCTGTTATTAGTATTTTTTTACGTAAGGCTGAGTTAGTAGGATGATTTGGCATAGAGCAGTCAGGTGTGTGTGTGTGTGTGTGTCCAGATATAATTACACCAGAAGATATGAATCATCTATCATCCTCACATAGCAAACACTACTATAATCCCCCCGGTAATAAAATACTCCTCAAACAAACTTTCAACTCTACCTCTCAATTAACCAACAATACAAATCCAACACAAAAACAAAAGTAATCACAGAGACACACAATGCAAAGAAATACACCAAAAAGTATCAGGAAATTTGACATTAATAACCACCACATCATACAACCACCACATTAATGATATATGTTCACGTATAATTAATTTTCCAAGACGATTCGCTCAGTAACGAGATAACCTCCTCCTCAGGTGGCAATGTTTGACCCGAGATAAGTTAAGAAGACGACCTGCGTGATGTTCAGTGATAATATAATAGGATAAGCGTTACCATACTAATCAGATAACGATAGAAACTTTGAGCCAGACAGAAACACAGATAACGACGTGAGTTAACAAAGAATAAAATATTATTTTCATTCTACTCTACAAATGGTATAGAAATGCCCAGGTGGGTCCAACTTTCTCTCTGACAATACAGTACCTGGTAACATCTGGCATCTTCTTTGTTTGTCATATCAAAAGCATTTATTGTAAGCCGTTTTAAGAAGCACGGAATAGCTAACGCGTTAGCTTAGCTTTCCCGACTGTCATTAAAAAAATACGACATTGTACTGCGTCTTGACAATAACTGTTGTACAACACAGTCTTCAGAAAACAATAAAATTAGGAGAACTGTTATTTGAACCCAATACGGAAAGAAATAGTGAAGAAAATATATAGAAAATTATGGAAAGAAAGACGAAGGAGGAAAAAAGTCAATCGGTCAACAATAAATAAGAATAACACAAAAAATCGGGCCCATTGTAAAAGTTGGTGGTCCGGACTCTGGGGTGGGAGCTTTAAATCACACTACGTAAAGTCTCACCCAAAAGTTTGTTAACTCTCCCAGCCAGCTATTGCTGCACTTCCTGCTTCAGATGTTTGAAACTGTCTCAGTACCAACCAGGGGCCGCATACTCAAAACACCTCATCAGTTACATACAGTAGCAGAGATACAGTACCGTAATTTACAGACTCCTTACAGTCCCGTAAATTTCTCATGCTCAAAATTTAATTACAGTCCCATAAGCAGTCCATAACTCAGAAAACCGAAGGTAGATGGCAGTGCATGAGCTAGTTGGCCAATCCTCGCTCAGTTAACAAAATCATCAACCAATCACAAGAGAAGGAGAAATGAGCTGAGATCGACGCACGAGATAGTTGCTAGACGTACTTCAAGCGTCATTAGTGAACATGGAATTATATTTCAGTAATACTTGAGGATAATGGTTAACCACTGACCAATTAATATATATATATATATATATATATATATATATATATATATATATATATATATATATATATATATATATATATATATATATATATATATATATATATACATATATATATATATATATATGCTGATAACCACAAGGAAACAAGAAAACACGAAACTCCCAAGCGCTCGTGTAATTCACATTTTCAGGGGTGAGTATAGACTAAGGAGAAATACTTGAGAAGGCTAATATATGCAGTAGAGGAGAGTGAGATCAAGCCCCTAGTATTTTGACAAATGAAGAAGTGAACATGTGTAAAGGTATTGTGTATGCATCTATGTCTTGTGTTCCAAATTGTCCAGAAAGATTCACCAAAGCAATGCAAACCCTTAAGAAAAATAAGGATCTACGTGTTACTAAAGCAGATAACGCCAACACAGTAGTGATTTTAAACAAAAATTATTATTATTTATGTGAAGTTGCAACATATTCTAAGCTCATAAATAATCCTCTCAACACAGTAATCACTCAGTTTAACAAGAAACTTAAGTCTCTATTGCGAGGTAAAGCTAATCTCATTAAACATTTTACTTCAACGTCCCCTCCACTGCCATACATGTACGGTCTAATCAAGACTCACAAGCCTAATAACCCAGCAAGTCCCATCATTAGCTCAGTTGGGTCAATCTCTTATAAGTTATCTAAATGGTTAGTTTCTTTACTAAATCCCCTAGTTGGCAACATTTCTAACTCTAATATTAAGAATAATATGGATCTGGTTGATAAACTCAATAACTTACATATTAATTATGATTTTAAACTGGTCAGTTTTGATGTAATATCACTCTTTACAAAGGTCCCAGTTGATGATGTACTGGAGTTCCTCACAGATTAACTGGGTAATATTTCATTGCCCGTCTCGAAAGATGACTTCATTGAACTCATCAAACTATGTATTAAGGATTGTAAATTTGAATTCAATGGAGAATATTATGCTCAAAAATTTGGTATGGCAATGGGTAATCCGCTTTCACCAGTATTAAGCAACATATATATGGAATTCTTTGAGAAGAAACTAATAATTTTTTACCACCTTCAGCAGTCTGGTTTAGATATGTAGATGATGTAATATGTCTTTGGCCATGTAATGAAGCCCTAAAAGATTTTCTACCACAACTTAACAACTTAGCCCCCTCGATCAAGTTCACTGTAGAATTTGAGAATGACTGCAATTTACCCTTCCTACACTGTCTGATCCACAGAATAGGTAACACCTTGAAGTTCAGTATTTAAAGGAAACCTACTAATGTGTGTTCATACATTCATTACTATTCTGCCCACCATAATAGAGTCAAACAGTCAGTATTTGCATCAATGTTTTTACGTGCTCTAAGAATATACAGTCCGGAATTCATTGATGAGGAATATAAATACATCTATGATATTGGCTTGAACTTTAAGTACCTTAGGTCTTTAATAGACAAATGCCTGGAACTTTAATGTGACACTTAAAAACTCATGCACTGTAAAACAAATGTTAATTAAGAACTCCCCCAACAATGCAGGCGGCTGCATTTGCAAGGTTCCTTGCAAGGAATGTAATATGTTCTACTTAGGTCAGGACGGGTAAAGATCTTAAACAGCATAAATATAGTGTTAGGACAGGCCAGGAATCCAATGTTCTGTTCAGTCACATGAGAGATAATAAGCATTGTATTGACTGGGATAATATCTCCTATTACCTTGTAATTCAATTGTCAGTAGGAACCTTATAGAATCCAGTCTCATTAAACATACCGAATCTGTCAAAATGAATTTGAGTAATGGTATGTACAGTTACCCAAAAAAGTCCTGTCGCGAACCACTAACCCCGAGATTCAGACTCGTGAACCCTAAGCAGTAGACACTGATACTTTATTCTGTCCATAAATGCTTCGGATTCAAGAGTCTGAATTTCGGGGTTCACGGTTCGCGACAGGACTTTTGGGTGACTGTACAAACTGGATGATTTTGTGATTAAGAAGATTTGTAACCAGGTTGGGTCATCTTACCATATGACCTGACTACGGACAGCAACTGGGCTTAGAGATAGCATGGTCAATTTCTTTGGATTAAGAAGATTAGTAAGGGTCACCGCCTTATGACCGGAACATTGTGGACCCCTGCTGTCCCCTAGGGACTTGATCTCACTCTCCTCTACTGTATATATTAGCCTTCTCAAGTATTTCTCCTTAGTCTGTACTCACCCCTGAAGATGTGAATTACACATGTGAATCTCATTAGTCCGTATAGCACGTGGACTTCAAACATACACTCAAGACCTCACCAGCCAGGATTGCTTTTGTTGTTTTTGTGGCCCGGTGGTAGAGATCCCTGTTCACACACCGTGGTCGAGGGTTCGAATCCTGGCTGGTGAAGTCTTGATTGCATATATATATATATATATATATTATATATATATATATTATATATATATATATATATATATATATATATATATATATATTATATATATATATATATTATATATATATATATATATATATATATATATATATATATATATATATATATATATATATATATATATATTATATATATATAATTATAACCTCACCCCGCCAGGATTCGAACCCACGGCGTCATAAGCTCGTTGAAAGGGCTTTGTGTGAAATATAACAGAGTCTAGAATTGTTTTTAGTGTCTTGGTGGCCCAGAGGTAACGTTCCCCCAATCACAATCGTAAGATCATGGGTTCGAATCCTGGTGGGGGGAGGTTTTGATTATATGTAGAAGTCCGTGTTCCTTATTGGGCTAATGAAATATATATATATATATTGTTATGCCGTCTCTTAATTTACTTTAATATCCAAGGTTCTAGGCGTAACCAAACAAAAAAAAGTGAAGTAAATCAAAAGGGAATAAAAATATATAAAGTAATCCTTTAAGAATTTAATTAAATTAAATAATAATTATAATAAAGAGCCTCGTAGGCTGTCACAACAAATTGATTCACTATCGAAACGTTTAAGACACAAATGATACTAAAACATCGAAACTTCAACAGAACTGCTTTAAACATATAAAATAAAAATAAAGCATTGGATTACGTTAACACTGCATCAACATATAAATAACTAACACTGAAATTAACTATCGTGAAACAACACTGAATTACTTAAATGTATCTAAGCAAGCACTGATGGACACACAAGAGACATGAATAGGTGCTCACATAGATATCCCACATTGGTGGTGACAGGAACAACACAAATGAGATAAGTATTAGTAACAGGTGACAGGTGTTACTCAAAAGAACATGCACTGAATGACGAGAGGACTGGACTGAACTCCGTCTACTGGTGCCTACTATATATAGGTTAGGCTCCCGCCAATGAGACCAGCTGGTGAAACATGGGTCGTTTAACGATGCAGATGGTCGTTAGAGAAACAAAGAATGCGTGTTACAATACTAAATGAAGAAATAAGATGGGCTTCAACAAATAATAACAGTTAAAACCTTAACAGCACAGGGTAAGGTGACTAGATTGTATAATAGTAAATATAACACATCATTACAGGAATAATATGGAACAACATGGAAGCATGTTATATAAAAAACAAATAGAAAAATACGACAAGGTCGTAACACTTCCCCCCATAAAATAAAATTTTGCTTGCACAAATTTTGATATGACATAAGTGATCATTCTGTGGGTCTAGATAACAGATCACTAGCATCACAGGCTAGATTGAAAGGCTTAGAAAAATTAGGGGCTCTTAAAATAGGATATGAGCATAATACATTTTTCAAGTTTTGAAAAGAATCCTGACACCTTGAAGTCCAACAAAAAATATTACCCTTCTTCAACAAATCAGTAAGGGGTAGTGTCAACTCGGCAAAATTACAAATATATCTCCGGTAATAACCCACACAACCCAAAAAATCTGCCGACTTGTCTTTTGTTACATGGAACAGGCATCTGAGAAATAGTGTCACACCTTGCTGTGGGAGGAGCAAGTTTCCAACCCAATTACATGTCCCAAATACAAAAGTTGAGCACAAACAAATTCTGACTTAGCAAAGTTTATAACAAGTCCTACATTTTCTAACTCAGTGAAGAGAGCGTCTAGCTGACATAAATGGTCTGACCAAGCGTCAGAAAAAATTACATCATCTAAATATTTTACACAACCAGGCCAATTGACCGTGACTTGTGACATCAGCCTTTGAAAGGTAGCAGGGGCATTGCAAAGCCCGAAGGCAATCAATCTTAGAGAGGAACTTGGCGTTCCCGATTGCTTCGATGCAGTCGTCGACTCTTGGTAGAGGGAAGTTGTCCTTGCTGGTGACGGCGTTGACCTTGCGGAAGTCGATGCAGAATCGAAGAGTGCCGTCCTTCTTTGGTACTCGAGTGACTGGTGAGCACCACTCGCTGGTAGAGAGCCTGCTTGATAGGCTTAGCAGAACCAACAACAATATCATGCACCACGGCAGTGGTACAGCCAGGCCTGTCTTGGAAGACAAGAGGATGTTGCTGGATGGCGGCCAGCACGTGAGCTCTCTGGTGTCCCGGTAGACTCTGTAGCTTCTCCTTCAACTCCACGGAGTTGGACTGCCAAACCCTGACTGATGACAGGGCGAGTGGACTTGCCCCTTGTTTTTCCTTTTCTTTCTCACCGTCTACCAAGAAAGTGTCAACGGCACACACGGGAACTGGATCATCAGCATCAAATGGGGGTGCTGGGCGTGTGTGGCACAGCTTGATGGTGTTGACGTGACATAAGCGCTGTAGTCGGCGCCTGTCAGGGGTAGAGATAATATAATTTGTGGGGCTTACCTTCTTCACCACTCTATATGGCCCAGTGAACTTCGCATGGAGCGGCTGTCCATGTCTCTGCAAGAGAATTAGTACTTGATCTCCTATCTGGACCTCTCTGTGTCCGGCACGCTTGTCGTACCATGTCTTGGTCTTGGACTGCGACTGCTGTAAGTGGTCTGCGGCAAGGCTCCGACAACTTAGAAGCTTCTCTCTAATATCTCCTACGAAACTTAATACATTAATGCTCTCTTCACTATTACCTAACAATCTATCTCTAACTATGTGCAAAGGACCTCTTACTTGATGAGCGAATAGTAGAAGTATGAGAAACAAAATGGATGATATTTGGGCCTTAGCAGTAACTTTCCTAAGAGGTACAGCATGCAAGTGCCTAGTGGAGGTATCAGTGACTGTAAATAAATATTCAAACCCACTAGAAGTTTTAGGCAGAGGGCCTACAATGTCACACTGTACTGTTGTAAAGGGCTCAGGTACGTGAGGTACTCTTACAAGTGGAAAAGGTGGAATAGCCTGATTGGCTTTGGCTACCTTTTGACAAAAATGGCAGTACTTACAATATTTAGTGACATCTCTCCTCATACCGGGCCAATAGAACTTTCTGGCCAGCCTGTTGAACGTCTTTCGGACACCTTGATGTCCAGAAAAGCGACCGTCATGGGCCAGAGCTAGAACATGTTGTCTGTAAGTGTGTGGGAGAACTATTTGAGTGATAGACGCCCAGTCCGCGTCTTCCTCTGACATATTCGGTGGGAGCCAGCGGCGGCACAAAACACCGTCTTGACTGAAATATCTCGTGGTAGGACCTGAATCATTGGCAGAATCGGACACCTGGTCAAACAAGAGCCGTAATGAATCGTCTTGCTCTTGCGCAGCTATTAAAGCAACTCTCCCGGTCACAGCATTAACTGAGGAAGAAATGTCTTGGGAAGCAATTGGGTTAGCAAAAAGTCCTTCTAAGTGAATCATCTACAACAGGCGTTACATTATGATCATTAGTCATTGACATAGAACAAGTCACAGCACACAAAGGGAAAACACCAGGCATATCATCTTCAAGTTGTTGCAGCTCTGCTGTAGACTCTGGTCTTTCCCCCAGCACAGGAGGTGGGGTTACGTTCCCCATTTGACCTCCCGCCAAATCGTTACCGAGTATGAGGTCCACTCCAGCAACAGGCAGCCCGTGCATGCAGTCTACGTTAGCCATCCCTGAAAAACAAGAAGACTTGACACGTACTAAAACCAAAGGAGCTACACTTGACCCCAAAGGGATCCCAAAACGACGTATTTGTCAGTCTTCCTCGCCGCAACAACACCCTCTTTGATGAGAGTTTGGAGACAACCCGAGTCTCTCAAAATAGTGACTGGTGTTTCGACACCATCAACTTCTACCGTGTCTGGTTGATAAACTCAATAACTTACACATTAATTATGATTTTAAACTGGTCAGTTTTGATGTAACATCACTCTTTACAAAGGTCCCAGTTGATGATTTACTGGAGTTCCTCATAGATTCCCTGGATAATATTTCATTGCCCGTCTCGAAAGACGACTTCATCGAATTCATCAAACTATGTATTAAGGATTGTAAATCTGAATTTAATGGAGAATATTATGCTCAAAAATTTGGTATGGCAATGGGTAATCCACTCTCACCTGTATTAAGCAACCGATATATGGAATTCTTTGAACAGAAACTATTAAGTAATATTTTACCACCTTCAGCAGTCTGGTTTAGATATGTAGATGATGTATTATGTCTCTGGCCAAGTAATGAGGACCTAAAAGCTTTCCTGCCACAACTTAACAACTTAGCCCCCTCGATCAAATTCACTGTGGAATTAGAGAATGACTGTAAATTGCCTTTCCTAGACTGTCTGATCCACAGAATAGGTAACACCTTTAAGTTCAGTATTTATAGGAAACCTACTAATGTGTGTTCATACATTCATTAGTATTCTTCCCACCATAATAGAGTCAAACAGTCAGTATTTTCATCAATGATTTTACGTTACTTTGAGAATTTGCAGCCCGGAATTCATTGATGAGGAATATAAATATATCTAAAATATTGGCTTGAAACTTAAGTACCCTAGATCTTTCATAGACAAATGCCTTAACATTACTAAGAAATCTTTCTATAGAACCGATCCCAAGTCCACCCATGACCATAAGAATCTCTTAGTATTACCATTTTACAAAAATTTAGAACATTAGAACATAAGAACATAAGAAAGTGGGATACTGCAGGAGGCCGACTGGCCCATACAGGGCAGATCCCTTTCACACCCATCCCAGCACTTCCATGTGCCTATCCAACTTCGTCTTGAAGCTCTCTAGCGTCCCCGATCCTACTATAGCACTCGGTAGCCTATTCCACATATCCACAACTCTATTACCAAACCAGTGCTTGCCTATATCCTTTCTGAATCGGAATTTATCTAATTTAAAGCCATTTGTTCTAGTTATTTCGTTATTACTGAGCTTCAGAACATCTTCCATTTTACCCTTGTTAATCCCACTTACCCACTTGTACACCTCTATCATATCTCCCCTAACTCTACGCCTCTCTAATGAATGTAAGCCTAAGCTTTTCAGTCTTTCTTCATATGGAAGGTTTCTAATATTATGGATCATTTTGTCATTCTTCTTTGTACTCTCTCCAAAGAATCTATGTCCATTCTATAATAAGGACACCAGAACTGAACCGCATAATCCATGTGTGGCCTCACTAATGCTAGGTAAAGTTTCAAGATAACGTCAGCAGTTCTGTTCTCACAGACCAGATATGAACCCAAGAATCCTGTTTGCCTTGTTGCGAACGCTAATACATTGTTTTCTAGGTTTCAAGTCGTTGCTAACAAATACACCTAGATCTTTTTCACAAACTGAGTTTTCTATTTCCGTGTTACCTAGTTTATACTTAACGTTTGTATTCGTCTTCCCTATCTGTAGTACCTTGCATTTATCAGTATTAAAATTCATTTGCCAGTCTACTGACCACTCATGTAAGGTATCTCAAATTCCTTTACAACTAAAAACCTGGAACGTCAATGTGGCATGTAAAACTCATGCACTATTAGACAAATGTTAATCAAGAACTCCCCCAACAATACAAGTGGCTGCATTTATAAGGTTCCTTGCAAAGAATGTAATATGTTTTACTTAGTCCAGACATGTAAAGATCTTGTAACTAGACTTAAACAATATAAATATAGTGTTAGGACAAGCCAGGAATCCAATGCTCTGTTTGTTCATTTGAGGGATAATAAGCATTGCATTGACTTGGATAATGCCTCCTCAATATTACCTTGTAATTCAATTGACAGTAGGAACATTATAGAATCTAGTCTCATTAAACATACCGAAGCAGTCAACATGAATTTGAGTAACGGTATGTACAAACTGGACAATTTTGTAATTAAGAAGATTTGTAACCAGGTGAGAAGGTAGGGTCAACTATTATAGAATGGATATTTATTCACTAGCGTCGGTGCAGCGAAGAATGACAAAAATGATTCCGGGACTTAGAAACCTTCCATATCAGGATAGGCTAAAGAAACTTAACTTGCATTCCCTAGAAAGACGAAGAGTGCGGGGAGATATGATAGAAGTATTTAAGTGGGTGAAAGGAATCAATAAAGGGGATATAGATAAAGTTCTTATAATATCCGAGCAGGATAGGACTCGGAGCAACGGATTCAAGTTGGATAAGTTTAGGTTTAGGAGGGAGATAGGAAGAAACTGGTTCACAAATAGGGTGGTGGACGAGTGGAACAAGCTTAGCAACTTTGTAGTAAGTGCGGGAACTCTGGAAAGTTTCAAAAGGAGGCTAGATAGATTCATGGATGATAGAGAGTGGTAGTAACTCTCGACAGGAGCTGCCATGCACAGGCCAACCGGCCTATTGCAGACTCCTTATTTTCTTATGTTCTTATGTAACTTATGCTCTGACCTGACTACCGACCGTTGCAGTGCTTTTTAAAGATTAGTAGGGTCATTACCTAATACCTGACCATTGTGGACCCGATCTCACCCTCCTCTGTATATATATGCCTTGTTTGGTACTTCTCCTTAGTCTGTACTCACCCTTGAAGATGTGAATTACACGAAAGCGCTTGGGAACTTCGTGTTTTCTTCTTTCCTTGTGATTATATATATATATATATATATATATATATATATATATATATATATATATATATATATATATATATATATATATATATATATATATATATATATATATATATATATATATATATATGTATATACAGTCTGTGCGGAAAGTTAGTTCGTCTGCTGAAAAAAATGCATATTTAGTTTTATGTTATATAAATAAAGGGAAGTAACATTTACCACTTCAATTAATCCATTGTAATGTTCCCTTTACACTTCAGGCAGTCCTTTAGCAAGGTTTTGCAAGAGGTCAGGTGGCAAGTTAGCCCAGATATCCTTGATAGCTGCCTCTAGCTTTGGGATTGATGATGTATCATTGTCGTACAGACGACGCTTAACAATGGACCACAAATTTTCTATTGGGTTGACATCTGGGCTACTGCCAATCCTGTCATTAAAGAAAGGTACATCACAGTCTTTGAGCCACTGTATGACACTTTTAGCAGTGTGGCATGGGGCTCCCTCCTGCATGAAAAGGCTTGCCTCAGCTTTATCAAATGATTCAGGTAAGAGATCACGGAGCAGCTCAAGATAGATAGATAGATAGATAGATAGAGAGAGAGAGAGAGAGAGAGAGAGAGAGAGAGTGAAATTAGTGAAATGTACCTTACCTTAACATAACCTTACCTAACTTTACTTAACCTAATCTTTACCTAACCTAACCTTTACCTAGCCGGTAATTTTCCAGGATTCCCACGGGCGAAATTGAGCAAAAACGAATATGTAAACGCCGGATTTTCACTGTTTTTGTTTTTGTTTTTCTTTTATAGTGGACACTGTTGTAGTTGCGCAAATGTGTTAAAAATGGATATTTCTAAAATTAACGTAGCTTAACATTTCTTGGTGTGAAAAACAGACCTAACCAACATAGCCAAACAAACCTACCTAACCTTACCTAACTTCCTTACCTGGGGGCTCTGCCCCCCCCCCTGACCCCCGGTATATTAAACAGAAAGAACTTACTATGATATGGTCAAATTTGAGGCATTTTCTGTACTTGAATTGATATGGCCCCATCGGCGTTTATGCAGCCACGGTGGCTGAGTGATTTATTGTGATGGTGGGAAACGTCAAGCGTTGAGGAAGTGATGAAAAAAAAATCCAGTCTGAAAGCACAGGGATTCCTGCAGTGTGTAGTCTCTATTTAAAGGAACAATGCTCTGGTCTTTGAACAATTGAAGGGTCTCGTTGTATTTATCCCTAAATTCGCAAATTACGTCCATATATTACAGGCAACAACCTTCACGCGTCATGCTGAAAATAAAACTGCCACGAGCCCAGGGAAAAGCGCCGCAGCAGAGCACTGCCTCATTACCGCTGGGAAGACAAGTTAGTGCACGCCTAGGCGCCTAATTATCTACAAAATGAGACATTTGCACAAGAAACGGTTACCATATCAGAACTCACTGATGAAAATAAACTAAGAAAATAAACAGTAATACAAATAACCTAATCCTTACCTAAGCTAACCTAATCTTAACATGCCTTACCTAACCTAACCTAAATTTAAAATGCATAAAGGTTAAAATGCATAATAGTGTCATCCTAAGTTACATATATATATATCATCAACAGATTTATAAATATGTTGGAGAAATTATTAAAAAAAATTGTTATCTCTGCAATTGTATTTTTTTTAAATAATTTGAAATTTTTCTTGAGAACTTATTTGTTTGTCATGTGCGTTGCGGCTTTCTTAGGTTGGGTTAGGTTAGGTTAGGTAGGGTAACATTAGGATAGGTTAGATAAGGTAAGGTTAGGTAAGGTTAGGTTTTGGTAGGGTAAGATACATTTCACTAACTTTGTTGCAAAAAAGAAAAATCACCACTTAATATATCGGGTAAAAAACCTATGAACTTAATTATTTTCTAAGAAAAAAAAATGCTTTACCACTTAATTTTTACTCCATTTTTTATTAGGTTTGATGAACTTAGATTGGGCTAGGTATTATTTAACGCTGAGTCATGGGTACCTATTGGATACGTGGCAGAATAACTTGTTATAACTTGGTCCTAGTAAAGGTGGAGTCTAGGCAAAAATATTCACTTGACCTCATAATTGGCTTTCATTACTGCAGGATATTTACAACTATACTACATTAATAAGGTCTATCTGCAAGTTTACTCAGTCATAACAAATAATTGTACCATAAATGCAGACAATAAAAATCTTCTATTTTTGTACAAATTACTTGAAAAGTTGTAAGAAAACAAAAGATGTGTCTCTTTCATTCCTCGAGAAATAAAAACACTCAAGCCTCTTCTTATTGTAAAAAAAAAATGAACTAAAAAGACAAACTGTAATATCGTATTTTAGTATGTTGATGCACAAAATATTTTCTTCATTATTCTATGATAAAACAAGTCAAACAAGCATTATTACAGCATATATTATTAATTTTTCTTACGCAATCGGGAAATAGCGACTACTATATCCGGGTTTAGTGTGTTACAGCACCTAAGGAGGTGCTGTAAGTTACAGGCTAGATTACGGACTCACTTATGGAGTCCACTTCCAAATATTTGTTTTGAGTATACAGATCCGAGACTGTAAGTCCAGTTATGGGGTAAACAAAGAGATACAGTCCAGTAAATGTTTTTGAGTATGCTGCCCCAGAACATAAAACCGATACGAATGAATCTAAGGGTTCGAATTAACAGACTCAAGTTCATACATCTGAAGCAGGCAGTGCAGCAATAGCTGGCTGGGAGAGTTAACAAACTTTTGGGTGAGACTGTTCCTCTCGTCTCGCTGCTACATTGTTTAAAGATGTTCACTGACATAAATACACAATACGACGAATTTCAGGTTTTTAATGAGGGGATTCCGTCTTTGGAGGTTAGGAAGCAGATAGGGTGAATTAATAGAATATATGATTGCAGGCCCGGATCCTGCGGGGCACTTGGCCTCACAATACACATGTAAGGGTGCCTTTGTGGCCCTGAAACATGGGTTGTATATTGGGGCCTGACAGTACATTATTAATTTACAGTCCACGTGATGTAAATGTCCAGATATAATTGACGATAGACAGCATAATTTACCGTCTATCCACAATCCAAATATGCACCTACATGGAAATGTGAGAGTGGTGCCAGAGAGTGTTGTGACGGCACCGAGTGTGAGCTCTTTCAAGACCAGAATTGACTAACACTGGTGCAGGAGCCAATACATGCCAAGTACTTACCAACAGTGCATAACAGAGACGAGACAGACCGCCCAAGCGGCAAACGAGCCGATCACTGTGAAAAGGGTAAAAGTAAAAGTAGAAGTAAAGGTGTGGCGGGGTTGGGAAAGGGGTGAGCGCTGACCAGCATGGGCACTGAACTGCAGTGTTATCGTACAAATCATTACACTGCCCTGCATAGTTTTTGAGGTTTGTGTATTATTAAGCTTTTCTGGGTGTATTTTGCATGCTGATCTCAAAAATGTTATCCATTTTGCTCAATCAGGTCAGAATTTTGTGCTATAGCATTTTAAGCGGAGATTCAGGTAAAATATTGGCATTTTTCGCTCAAAATGGGGTCCTCATATTCGTTCATTAAAAAAATCATCCGAGACATTGGCAAGCCTCACAGAAAAGATTTCGGTCAGTTTTAATGCCCTTACGATGCATTTAAATACACCCACGTGCTCGCCGGCCATTTAAATGTCCGCCGTGACGCAAAGGAAAAGAGTATATGTCCGTGTTTTTTTACATATATTTTTTCACAATTAAATTTCTTTTTCATCTGGTGGTACATGGCATGTACTAGCAACCACCCCGATGTGCCTCTAAAGTCTAGACCCTCAGTCAGTGTCTCTCGAGACTTCAAGAAAGTGGGAGTGTGTGCGTCTCTCTCTCTCTCTCTTACACACACACACACACGCATATTTCTAATCATATACACACCTGTTTTTTCTTCTTACGGAGTTGTACATTTAATCATGAATCGGAAGTGCAAGAACGACCCGAACAGGTTTTGCTATGTGTGCGGTTGTGTAACAATGACAGACCGACAGTGCACCATTACTCCCCTAGTGAAAAACTTATATCATGCATACTTTGGAATGAAACTTGGAGACCAAGATAAAGCTTTTGCCCCTCACATGTGCTGCAAAACATGTGTTGAAAATCTGCGGCGCTGGAGCAACAAGAAGATTCAACGTCTACCATTTGGCATTCCTATGGTATGGAGGGAAGGCATGGATCATACCATGGACTGTTACTTCTGCATGACAAACCTTCAGGGTGAGTTATACTAATACATCAATACTAATATATCAAATGCAGTATGTTCATGCATTTTTAAATATATCTGTAAGTTAATATGTTATGCTATCTTGATACTAAATCTTTCGTTCACATTTCAGGTATAAACAGGAAGAACAAACATCATGTTAAGTATCCAGATGTACCCTCAGCCATCAAACCAGTTCCTCACGGACCAGGAATACCAATTCCAACTCCACCAGAAAACTATAGGGACATGATACTCGATGACGATCATGATATCGATGAAGACATAGAAGAGACTGACGCTTCTAGTACATACTTGCCCACAGCTTCTGCAAAAGAGCCCATACCCTTCAGTCAAGCTGAGTTGAATGATTTAACAAGAGACTTGTGCTTGTCTAAGGAGTCAGCTCAACTACTAGGATCACGGCTTTGTGAACACAATGTCTTAGCACCAGGAACAACATTTGCCTGGTACCATAACCGTGACAAGGAATTTCGCAAGTTCTTCAGTTTTGACAAGGAAACTTCATTGGTATATAGCAACAATATCAGTGGACTCATTGCAGCTATGGGAATATCATACAATATATCAGAGTGGCGGCTCTTCATTGACTCATCAAAAAGAAGCTTGAAAGCTGTGTTGTTGTTCAATGGAAACCAGGTCGCGTCTGTTCCGGTGGGGCATTCAGTGCAGATGGATGAGAACTACAACAACATGGAGTATCTGTTAACTGCTCTGAAGTATAAAGACCACAATTGGAAGATCTGTGGAGACTTGAAGGTAATTTAATACACCAAAAACAGTTGCTTTCAAAAATTGATATTTTGTTGACAGTTTTTCTAATAGGTAATTATGTCTGCCGACATACTGTCATATTATGAAGTGTTAATATTTTTTAATAATAAAACTATCCAGCTAAACATATTTTTAATCTGTTTTTTCCACAGGTTGTGTCCATGGTGCTGGGCCTACAAGGTGGTTACACCAAGTTTCCATGTTTCCTCTGTCTGTGGGATAGTCGAGCAGACAAGCAGCACTACATGCAACGTGACTGGCCTGCAAGAAGTGGACTTACTCCAGGTTCTCACAATGTTGTTGCCCATGCTCTGGTGAATCCGCAGAACATTCTTCTTCCGCCACTGCACATCAAGCTCGGTCTGTTCAAAAACTTTGTAAAGGCACTGGACAAAAAAAGCCAGGCTTTCAATTTTCTGAAAGAAAAATTTCCAAAAGTCAGTGAGGCAAAGCTGAATGCAGGAATTTTTGATGGCCCTCAGATCAGAGAGCTTTTCAAAGATCCCAAGTTTGATTGCAGCATGGATGTAAATGAGAAGAAAGCCTGGCATGCCTTTAAGTCTATTGTCTCCAATTTTCTTGGCAACTACAGAAGTCCAGAGTATGGAGGAGTTGTTGAGGGCCTACTTCTGAGCTACAAAGTTCTTGGTGCACGCATGTCCATCAAGATGCACTTCCTCAGCTCCCACTTGGACTACTTTCCAGAGAACTGTGGTGATGTGAGTGAGGAACAAGGAGAACGCTTACATCAAGATATCCGTGTAATGGAGGAGCGGTACCAGGGTCGCTGGGATATCAACATGCTCGCCGACTACTGTTGGTGTCTGAAACGGGACGCCCCAAACACCAACCACCAAAGAAATTCTCTGCGCCAGCCATTTATGCATGTCTAACTGTAAAGGCATCTATGTAGTTGACATATTTTGGTCCTATGTGTTGTGGTTACATTTCTTATGATATATTTTGCATAAAAATTTTGACATCATATTTAAGAATTTCGATTTTTTCCTAATTCCCATAGCATAAAAATCTGACCTGATTGGGCAAAATGAATGGCATTTTTGGAATCAGCACGCAAAATACATAAAGAATCAGCTAAGAAACCCCGCACCTCATGAATTTTTTTTCAAATGCAGCCCAGTGTATACATATACAAAACCTAATATATACTCATATAATTAATCTCTCCTTCAAATCAGCTTACATTTTAAGACTTATCAATATTATAGAAAGACTTTGATACCAGGTGCACTTCTAAACACTTAAAAACAGTACTTTTTCAAAAGTAGGTATGTATTTCCTCTCATAAGAGCTATAGATATGTGACCAATGTCGAAAGGATAAGCACATTAGACTACTACTAGATCAAATATTATATATATATATATATATATATATATATATATATATATATATATATATATATATATATATATATATATATATATATATATATATATATATATATATATATATATATATATATATCCACTTGGACGTTGAACTAAAATACATAAAGGAACTACTCTTTAACAATGGTTTCCCTAAGAGATTTACAGACACTTATATTGGCAAAACCCTTAATAGGTTTTTTAGTCCCACACATCCTCAAATCCACACCGTCCCTAAATATTCTATCTATTTCACCATCCCATACACAGGCCCACTCAGTTTCACCCTTAGAAATAAACTTAAGAAGCTTTTCAATGAATTCTATCCACAAATTTCTCATAGACTAATCTTTAAAACCCAGAGTTCAATTAAAAAATTCTTTAAAATTAAAGACACCAAACCCACACACCTGCAATCCTCAGTTGTTTATCAATTTACGTGTGCTAGCTGTAGGGCAGCATATATAGGTAAAACAAAAAGACATTTGATAACTCGCATCCATGAACACTTGGGCCGTTCCGTCCGAACAGGCCAGTTAATCACACAACCACCACATTCAGCTATTCGTAACCATGCCCACCAACATGACCACCCGTTTTCGCCGTCCGATTTCTCAGTTCTCGGCAGGAGCAACTGTGAGACGGACCTCCTCATTATGGAAGCCTTGCATCAGTATAAAGAAAAGCCATCCATTTGTGACATGGCTTCCTGTGAATTGTTGTGTTTTTCGCACTAAGGCTCGTCTGAATTAAGGTAATACCTTCTGTATATTTTTATTTCACACTTTTTTATTCCTGATTTTAGCTTTGTACGTAGGTCTCTCGTCATTTTTGTCGGTTTTAAATTAGATTGCTCTTTGTTAAATTTTATCGAACGTAAATGTTCGTATAATGTTATGCTATTATTGTATATCACCTGTATTTTAAAACCTTTCTCAAAACTCTTAGTCAAGATGTTTGTGTTTTCCCTGGTTCTCCTCTTCGTTGTGAAACTTCGCTTTAGAATATAAGAGAACATAAGAAAATAAGGAGTCTGCAATAGGCCGGTTGGCCTGTGCATGGCAGCTCCTGTCGAGAGTTACTACCACACTCTATCATCCATGAATCTATCCAGTCTCCTTTTGAAACTTTCCAGCGTTCCAGCACTTACTACAAAGTTGCTAAGCTTGTTCCACTCGTCCACCACCCTATTTGTGAATCAGTTCCTTCCTATCTCCCTCCTAAACCTAAACTTATCCAACTTAAATCCGTTGCTTCGAGTCCTATCCTGCTCGGATATTATAAGAACTTTATCTATATCCCCCTTTATTGATTCCTTTCACCCACCTGAATACTTCTATCATATCTCCCTCACTCTTCGTCTTTCTAGGGAATGCAAGTTTAGTTTCTTTAACCTATCCTGATATGGAAGGTTTCTAAGTCCCGGAATCATTTTCGTCATTCTACGTTGGACCGTCTCTAGTGAATTGATATCCATTCTATAATAAGGGCACCTGAACTGAACCGCATAATCGAGGTGCGGCCTGACTAGCGCAAGATATAGTTGCAATAAGACCTCTGCACTCTTGTTACTTACACTTCTAGATATAAAACCTAACACTCTGTTTGCCATATATCGAACATTAACGCACTGTTTTCTAGGCCGTAGGTCCGGGCTTACAAGTACCCCTAGGTCTCTTTCACAAATCGACTTCTCTAGGTTGATGTTGTTAAGGCTGTACACATTGACAGAATTTGTTCTTCCAATATTAAGTACGCTGCACTTACTGGTGTTGAATTTCATTTGCCATTTTTCAGACCACCCCTGCAGTTTATTTAGATCCTCCTGTAATGCATTTGCATCCTGCCCTGAATTTATCTGCCGACCTATTTTGGTGTCCTCCGCAAACTTGCGTATGTCACTGCTGATCCCAGTATCTAGATCGTTTATGTAGATTATGAACAAGAGTGGGCCTTGTACTGACCCCTGGGGAACCCCACTGGTTACACGGCCCCACTCAGACTTATCACCATCTACGCTGACCCTCTGCGTTCTATCGGTGAGCCATGATTTTATCCAATTTAAAACTTTCCCCTCGATACCATGAGCCTTAATTTTTCTCAGAAGCCTCTGATGCGGTACTCTGTCAAATGCTTTGCTAAAGTCTAAGTAAATAACATCGTAATTTTCGTCATTATCTACTACCTCGAAGACTTTCCTAAAAAACGTCAACAGATTTGTTAGACAAGATTTTCCCTTTGTAAACCCATGTTGAGAGTCGTAGATTAATTTGCTTTTCTCTAAATGCGATCGGATGCTATATGCTATAATTGATTCAAGAAATTTCCCCACTACTGACGTCAAATTGATTGGCCGGTAATTTGACGCTGATGCTCTGTCTCCCTTTTTGAATATGGGTACTATATTTACCTGTTTCCACAAGTCTGGCACAACCCCGGTGTCTAATGATTTTGTAAATAAATTTACAAGGGGTCCACTAATCTGTTCCCTACACTCTTTCAAGACTCGAGGGAAAATTTCATCCGGCCTTGGGGATTTTGTCTTCTTTAGTTTATTTATCCTCTTAAGAACATCCTCTTTTCTGATAGTGATATTCTTTAATTTCTCTTCTTCCTTTCCCCTAAATATCAGTTCCACCTCTGGAATTTCCTCGCGAATTTCTTCTGTGATAACTGATAAGAAGTAGTTGTTCAATGGTTTGCTTATTTCTTCACTGCCATTTAACACTTCTCCCCTCCCAGACTTTAAAGGCCCAACTTTGTCCTTGATTTTTGTTCTATATACCTGGAAAAATCCCTTGGGATTCGCCTTGGATTCTCTTGCTATTTGGAGTTCATAGTCTCTCTTTGCTTTCCTTACATTTTTCTAAACATTCCTAGATAGTTCATTATACCTATTTCTGAGCTGCTCCTCCCCTCCCTTTAATTTCTTATAGATTCCTTTCTTTATTCCCATGTCATGTTTAAGTTTTCTGGTCATCCACCTTGGCTCATTCTTATTTGACCTAATTTTTCTGTATGGTATATTTTGTTCTTGTGCTTTATGTAGTAAACTAGCGAATATACTATAGTCATGATCGATTGTTGTGTCATCTATGGCCTCACCCCTTCCTACTGGGGACTGACGTGACTGTTCCCAGGTGACCTCACCTAGGTACCTTCTTAATCCCTGATAATTATCAGGGATAATATTTTCTTTATTAGTTAATACTAGGTCTAATATATTGTCACCTCTAGTAGGTTCTGTAAGTAGTGGTTTCAAAAAATTGTCCTGTACTGCGTCTAGGAAGTCTTCAGATTCATAGTCACTTACACTGTTGTCCCAGTCAATATTCCTGAAGTTGAAATCCCCCATAATGCATAGGTTGTTATATTTTGCGGCCCTACTCATTTCCTGCCATATGGGCTGACCTGCTTCCTTCCCAAGGCTTGGGGGCCTGTAAATCACTCCCATAATTAGTTTTTCTCTTCCTACCGTGATTTCTACCCACACAGAATCGGTTCCTATTTCACCCTTTATTGAATTATTAATACAACATTTTAATGTATCCTTGACGAAGAGTGCGACCCCTCCCCCCTTCATACCTTCCCTGTCCTTGTGAAAAAGGTTGTACCACGTAACAAGTCCATTGCTGAATATATATATATATATATATATATATATATATATATATATATATATATAATATATATATATATATATATATATATATATATATATAATATATATATATATATATATATATATATATATATATATATATATATATATATATATATATATATGTATATATGTTATAACTATTTTTTTAATGATAGTTGTGTGTATGTACATTTGCATAAGATAGGTGTATGTCCTCGTGCAATTGCTTACTGTGGTACCCGATAGTTAATTTATTTATCTAGATAATATATACATTTGTATGTGTGTGTAAGTGCAAATGTTTGTGTTAGAATAATGTCAGTTATGGTAAATATCCCCTTTTATTTGCTATGACGTCAAATTATCAAACCTGTAACTTGGTTATTGATCAAATAGGTAACAGTTGGTACTCGGAAGCTGTTGCCTTAGCTTAGCTGAATCAGTCAATGCTCCTAAGTCAGAAGTTCCGAGCATTTTCCAAAAACAGGTTACAACTCTGTCATGTTTATTATGTGACATGTTTATATCACCATTTAATTATTTTTCATTACAAGTTACGTCAATCATAATTCATATGTGACATGTGTGTAATATCAATTTAATATATTTTCGATTAACTGGGGGATAATTATGTGATTAAACAACATAGCATACCACATTCTAAGTTACAACTTTAACATATGTCGTATGCTACAACTGTGACATATTTCAAATCTGACATGTGTATGCTATCATTTGATTAATTTTCTCTACTTGGGGATACATGAGGTTAAGCAACATGTCAAACAATTCTCTTAGTTGAAGTTTGATATACGGTTACGTAATAATTTCTTATAACACTCACTGATGAGAGAGCTGCCTCACAGACACAGGTTCTGATACAGAACCTTGATAGCTCGATTTTTAACCGCTGAATGTCTCCTTGATGATGTAATCCAAAACTTTGATATGTCATCAAAGAAGTAAAAATTTACTCTTGTCTTGTTGTCAGCAACTCAGGAACACTTTCACTGAAATTTTATGCCATTTTATGTCCGCACCCGTAGAAAGTAGAGAGTGAGCTGAGCTGAGAACAGTTCAGAGATGGGCGCGTGGAACTTCTGCTGCGAAACATGTCAGGGCAAGCCTGACCTGGACTGACCTGACCTGGCAGGAGAGTAAATGCGATAATCCCCTGACCATTATTTATGGTCCCGATTTAACGAGACAGCAGGTGTCGGCAACGTCCTTCAGTCCTTGACGCCTGGACTATAAAAAATTAATCGCATGTGACCCAGGTGACGCCAGCTCTATGGGAGCCCAGCGACCTCAGCGGCCTTCCATAAGAAAATAAGAACATAAGAAAATAAGGAGTCTGCAATAGGCCGAGTAGCATCTATGTATATAATTACGTGGCACCACTGCACGTGTTATGTGGCATCATTTGCCCCGAGGCTGCCATATGGCAAGGCAGTCTCAGTCTGACTCTGTGGGTCATGCAAGTCACACGCTAGACACCACTTGTATTTCTCCTATCCGTTAATAAATTGACTTCAGTGTTACCCGGTGTTTCCCTACCCATCACTGCCTTCTTCAGGGAACACTTGGAACCTTCAACAACCACTTTCTATCAACCATGAATCTATCTAGCCTCCTTTTACAACTTTCCAGCGCCCCAGCACTTACTACAAAGTTACTAAGCTTGTTCCACTCCTCTACCACCCTATTTGTGAACCAGTTCCTTCCTATCTCCCTCCTAAATCTAAACTTATCCAACTTAAATACGCTGCAACGAGTCCTATTCTGCTCGGATATTATAAGAACTTTATCTATATCGCCTTTATTGATTCCTTTCACCCACTTAAATACTTCTATCATATCTCCCCGCACTCTTCGTCGTTCTAGGGAATACAAGTTTAGTTTCTTTAATCTACCTTGATAGGGAAGGTTTTTAAGTCCCGGAATCATTTTCGTCATTCTTCGCTGCACCGACTCCAGTGATATGATATCCATTCTATAAAAAGGGCACCAGAACTGAACAGCATAATCGAGGTGCGGCCTGACTAGCGCAAGATGTAATTGCAATATGACCTCCGCAATATTACTTACATTTCTAGATATAAAACCTAATATTCTGTTTGCCATATATCGAACATTAACGCACTGTTTTTCACAGCCGAAGCTCTGGGCTTAAGAGTACCTCACAGTCTCTTTCACAAGTCTACTTCTCTAGTTTAATGTTGTCAAGGCTGTATACATTGTCATTAGTTGTTCTTCCAATATTAAGTACGCTGCACTTGCTGGTGTTGAATTTCATTTGCCATATTCTAACCACTCCTGCAGTTTATTTAAATCCTCCTGTAGTGCATTTGCATCCTGCCATGAATTAATCTGCCTCCCTATTTTGGGGTCATCCGCAAACTTGCTTATGTCACTGCTGATCCCAGTATTTACATCGTTGATGTAGATTATGAACAAGAGTGGGCCCAGTACTGACCCCTGGGGAACCTCACTAGTTACACAGCCACTCTGTGGTCTATCGGTGATCAATGATTTTATCCAATTTAAGACTTTCCCCTCGATGCCATGAGACTTCACCCTTATCAGAAGCCTCCGATGCGGTACTCTGTCAAATGCCTTGCTAAAGTCTAAGTAAATAACATCGTAATTTTCGTCATTACCTCATAAACTTCCCTAAAAAACGTCAGAAGATTAGTTATACAAGATTTTCCCTTTGTAAACTCATTTTGAGAGTAGTAGTTTAATTTGATTTTCTCTAAATGCGATCGGACGCTATTTGCTAAAATTGATTCAAGAAATTTCCCCACTACTGACGTCAAACTAATCGGCCGGTAATTTGACGCTGATGCTCTGTCTCCCGTTTTGAATATGTGTACTACATTTGTCTGTCTTCACAAGTCTGGCACAACTCTCGTGTCTAATGATTTTGTAAATAAATTTACAAGGGGTCCGCTAATCTGATCCTTACAACTCTCTCAAAACTCGACGGAAAATTTCATCCGGCCTGAGGATTTTGTCTTCTTTAATATATTTATCTTCTTAAGAACACCCTCTTTTCTGATAGTGATATCCTTTAGTTTCTCTTTCTCATTTCTGGCGTTTCCTCGTGAATTTCTTCTCTGAGAACTGAAAAGAAGTAGCTGTTTAATGCTTTGCTTATTTCCTCGCTATCATCAATCACTTCCCCTCTCTCTAACTTTAAAGGCCCCACTTTGTCCTTGACCTTTGTCCTATTTACCTGGAAAAATCCCTTGGGATTCTCCTTGGATTCTTTTGCTGTTCTGATTTCGTAGTCCCTCCTTGCCCTCCGTACATTTTTATTAAGGGAGGTTGCCCAAGTTCAGAGGTAGTGAGTCTAAACTTCTATAGCCACTATATATTTTATACCTTAATTCTGACTCAGGATTATCTCTTCTAGGTCAAAAGGAAATACAAGGATAATTTTGTTTATATAATCAAAACATAGCCATAAATAAATAGTACATAACCCATAAACAACCCTGTCACGCCTCACCCATACATCCATACAAAAATACTCACATAAATTTAGAACTACCAGCTACTTCAAGTACCAGACATAGGGGTATGGTATAATAGGAAATGTTCTGTAGGATCACTAGCAGAGGGCAGAGTCGCACAGCCAAGGACTTCTAGTTGCCTGACGAACAGGAAGATTATCTCAATAGATTGTACCAGTTCGGAGAAGCAAGACAGGGCACAGTCTATTGGCCAAACAGCAAACCAGAACCTCTCCTGGTGGGTCTTCAAGTCACCACTTCTCACTGGAATTGGGGAATTCTCGCCCTATAGCACAATGGCGGAGACCTCTGCTAAATAAGTCCTGCCTCACAACAGAAGTGGCAGGATTCAAGAATCTGGAGCTCAGTGGACACCGGTGAACTGGCTACCACCACCCAAATGTAGATTTAAAACAAATTCGTCTTCACACAACAATGAATTAAGCAAACACGTAAATCACAGGCAATTATACCAAGTAACAAATTCCTAACTAGAACCACATCAAATACTGAACTTATAAAACACTGTATAAGGAGGGAGGAGGAAACAGTCCGTCCATCATGAGAAGTGTGGAGTGAGTGCTGGTTGGAGGAGGTGACGTCCCAGACATAAACACTCTTACCAGACTCGAACACACCCATACAACTCCCACACACACAAGCTTGTTGCAGGTTTGAATACTCACTCATACAGTCCCCATGTAAACTCCCTTGAAATTAAATAACTCTCAAACTCATTCGACACCCATGACACTCTGAAAATATGCTTAGACTCCTTAACTTTAATGAAACGGACAGACGCCCCTAACCAGGCAACATGGCAATTTACCTTACTCAGATAGTCAATAAAAGATGACAACTATTCTGACACATTCCTAGATAGTCCTTTATACCTATCTCTGAGATGCTCCTTCCCTCCCTTTATTTATTTTTTATAAATTCCTTTCTTTATTCCTATGTCATGTTTAATTTTTTGGGCCATCCACCTTGGCTCATTCTTATTTGACGTAATTTATCTGTATGGTATATTTTGTTCCTGTGCTTAACGCAGTATACTAGTGAATTTAGTATAGTCGTCATCAACTGTTGTGCCGCTGGCGACCTCACCCATTCCTACCGGAGACTGACTTAACCGTTCCCAGGTTACCTCACCAAGGTACCTTCTTAACCCCTCATAATCTGCCAACCGAAAGTCTTGGAATCTGACCATATTGTCATTATTTTTCGTTTCGCAATTTAGGGTAAACCTGATTTCTCTGTGATCCCTGTTCCCTTGTTCTTCCCCTAATGTGATATCTCTGATAATATTTTCTTTATTTGTTAATACTAGGTTTAATATATTGTCACCTCCAGTAGGTTCTGTAATTAGTTGTTTCAAAAAAAAAAATTGTACTGCGTCTATGAAGTCTTCAGATTCAAAGTCACCTATAATGTTGTCCCAGTCAATATTTCTGTAGTTGAAATCCTCCATAGTGCACAGGTTGTTGTATCTTGCTGCCCTACTCATTTCTTGCCATATGGGCTCATCTGCTTCTTTCCCAAAACTTTGTGGCCTGTAAATCACTCCCATAATTAGTTTTTCTCTTTCTTCTGCAATTTCTACCCATACATACTCAGTTCCTATTTCACCCTTTATTGTATTATTAATGCAAACATTTTAATGTATCCCTGATGAAGAGTGCGACCCCTCCCCTCTTCCTACCTTCTCTGTCCTTGTGATATTCTGATAAGAAGTTCTTGCTCGCGAGATTCATCCAAGTTTCGGTGATTGCTATGACGTCTACATTCTCAATACATACAACCACTCGCAGCAAGTCTATTTTATTTCTAACGCTCCTACTGTTTGTATATTATACATTTAAACCTACCTTTCCCTGGTCCTGCTTTACCCCTTGTCCTGAGTAACCAATTCTACTCCCCAGGACCTGCTTGTTTTCTGACTCCCACTTACCCTGACCTCTCTCTACTGGCGAGCCCCCCCCTCTCTCCCCGTCGGAGTGACAATTTCACGCTCCAGGGATGCAGACAACGTCTTTACCCCCGCACGACTGTACGTCAGTTATCAATGAATACCCAACCATTGCTTGCACAATGTTTTTCCAGTCTGCAATTTATAGCAATTGCCCTGGACAGCCATTCATCGCCAACTTCTCTCTTAGGCAAGACACCACATACTATCAGGATCCCTACCCTACTTTAACCGTCCCTAGCGCCTCCCTATACCTCCTGAAAAGTTCCTCACTCCTAACCTTTCCTGTGCCGTTTCCTCCTACACCAAGACACTACTGGCTTGGTACCCTCCCTTGACAAGACCCTATCCATCCTCTCCTCTACATGCACTATCCCAGCCCCAGGAAAACACACCCTGGTCCTACTTTTTCCACCTCTTTCACAAAAAGTCCTATCTAAGAACCTCACCTGTTTGTCCCCAACTACCACGACCTTACCACTTGGCAGGGTTTGACCAACTGCCCTTTCCTCTCCTGCCACCACACCGCCCTGCCTCTTCTCTTCCTCGCAAACTTCCTCCAACACGCCAGCTTCCTGAGGAGACATGACAAATATGGTGATTGATTAAAAGAAAAATATGTTGACGTGAGTAGAAAACAATGATAATGCAAAATTAGCAGTATTCTTCTTTTAAGATAACACTAAAAATGCTAAACGATATGTGATAACCTCAGAGAGAAAAAAAAATGACAAGGTCCTTCAGATATCACCAAAAATTACTTATAAAATTAACAACGAGATTACGTGGTCAAGGAGTAACATCGATAACCCAATAAAAAATATGAGAGCCAACATGGCAACCGAACTTGGCTCTTAGCATGGCACGTAGCCTTGCGCCCATTACCCAGTGTAACACCTAGCAGTGGTGCTCATCACCCAGTGTGACACCTAGCAATGGTGCTCATCACCCAGTGTAGCACCTATCATTGTACCTAGGGTAAGTGTGGGACCTAGTTTGACACCTAGCATCGTGCGCAGCACCTAGCATGGTGCCCATCACCAAGTGTGGCACCTAACATGGCACTTAGGATATGTGTGGCACCTAGTATGACACCTAGCATAAAACCTAGGGAATTATGGCATCTAGCATGGACCGTAAGGAAATGTGGCACCAAACATGGCACCTAGCATAATACCTAGGGAAGTGTGACACCTAGGGAAGTGTGGCACCTATCATGGCACCTAGGGAAATGTGGCACCTAGCATCCTGCGTGTCACTTAGTACAGAGAGATGCAAAACAAGCTAAAGAACGAATACTTACACAAAAATATTGAAGAAAATAAAATAACCCCCTAAATTCTGGACTCAGCAACGAACCAAAATAATGTTTAAACGTAGAGTTAAACATCAATGATGAGCTCTGTCACAACGCACCTGAAGTTGCAAACCACTTTAATTATTTTTATACAACAGCTGAAAAACTGCCGATAGCCTCCACAAGAATATTAGTGTGTGATCAAAAGCATTTAAATCCCACTACAGAATGAAAGGTATCACTCCAGATAATACTGACCTCCACGCGGTGACAGAGGACTTTGTTTTAAGCGGGTTAGATAAAATGTACCGCTTTAAGAGCACAGGTATTGATGGTTTCCCAGTCAGGTTTTTCAGGGACGGTGCCACAATATTAATGAAACAAATAACACATCTAATTAATCTCTAATTTATTATCACTACTGTATCAAATGAATATAAGTTTGGCAAAGTAACACATATCTATAAGAAAGGCGACAGGTCTGATGTAGGTATTTACAGGCCAGCTTGGAGAAGGTCGTGCTGATAGTGCTCCCGCTAGAGACCAAGGAAAATGGCCGCTTTGGATCGTTGTGCCGTGGGGGAAGAGGAGGGGAGTGTGGGGAAGGACGACCTCCTTGCCACGCTGTTAAGGCAGCTGGGGCAGTTGAGGAGTGAGGTTGACACTCTAAAGGGGGAAAATGAAGCCCTCAGGACGGAACTCCTTCAGGTAGGTGTCCTGCCTAGCAGGACACCTGCGAAGGAGGAGCAGGCGTGGAAAGTGGTTGTCTCCAAGGGGACTAGGGTCAGGCTTAGGAAAGCTGACCAGGGTGTGGAGTGCAGTAACCCTTACCAGGTGCTGCAGGAAGCTGGAGAGGAAGAGAAGAGGCAGGACGGTATGGATCAAGGAGAGGAAAGGGCAGTTGTACAAACCCTGCCCACAGGTAAGGTCGTGGTAGTTGGTGACAGCCAGGTGAGGTTTATGGATAGGGCTTTTTGTGCGAGAGATAGGAAACGTAGGACTAGGGTATGTTTTCCTGGGGCTGGGATAGGGCATGTAGCCGAGAGGTTAGACAGAGTTTTGTCAGGGGAGGGTACCAATCCAGTAGTGTGTCTTAGTGTGGGAGGAAACGACATAGGTAAGGTTAGGAGTGAGGAACTTTTCAAGAGGTATAGGGAGGCGCTGGGGAAGATTAGAGATAGGGGAGGGATCCCGATAGTATGTGGTGTCTTGCCTAGAAGAGGGGTTGGTCGTGAATGGCTGTCCAGGGCAATTGCTATTAATTGCCGACTGGAGAAACATTGTGCAAACAATGGTTGGGCATTCATTGATGACTGGCAACGATTTTATGGCAACGACTACCTGTACTGTCGCGACGGAGTACACTTGTCTCGTGAGGGGGTAAAGACGTTGTCTGTATCCCTGGAGCGTGAAATTGTCACTCCGAAGGGGGGGTTTCGCCAGTAGAGCGGGGTCGGGGAAAATGGGAGTCAAGAAACAAGGAGGTCCTGGGAAGTAGTGAAACAGAAGTAGATAATGCTGAAAATATAGTTAGTCATAATAACAAACATCAAAGTAATAAATGTAAAACAGATAGAAACGGAAGAAATATATTGAGTGTTTATTATACTAATAGTAGAAGCCTGTGTAACAAAATGGACCAGCTCAGGGCCATTGTTAGTAAAGATAACATAGATATAATTGCAATAACGGAAACATGGATAAATTCAAACAGCAAGCATTTTTTAGCAGAATTTCATATTCCAGGATATAACCTATTTAAATTTGACAGAGTAGGAAGGAGAGGTGGCGGTGTAGCAGTGTATATCAGGGTGTCATTAAAAAGCTGCAATAAATCAAACATTAAAACAAATAGCGACAATGAAAGTATTTGGGTAGAGATTGGTGAGGGCAGTGAATCCGTAGTCATTGGTGTTATATATAGACCACCTAATTTGAGTAGGAACGATGGTAAATTGCTATGGGAGGAAATAAAGAAGGCATCTGATAGAAACAATGTATGTATTCTAGGCGATTTCAACTTTTCAGGCATAGATTGGAAAAATCAACTTAGCGATAATGAATCTGAAGATTTTCTAGAAGTAGTACAAGATAGTTTTTTATATCAATTCATAAACTCGCCCACTAGAGGAAATAATATCCTCGATTTAGTTCTCAGTAATAATGAAAATCTAGTAAAAGATGTTGGGATTGGAGACGAACTAGGAAACAGTGATCATAAAGCCATATATTTTAACATAATATGGGATGGCAGGAAGAAGGAAAATTCGGCCTTGATCCCGGATTTTAGGAAGGCTAATTACGGTAGCTTAAGGAGAGACCTAAGGGATGACCCTATGGTCAAAAGATTAATCCCCCCCACACCTCCGGAAACTGTCAACTTAGGACGGGATAACCCCGAATTTAATTTAGCAGCTACTTATGAACAATTTATTGCGACAATCAATAATGCCCAAAATAAACACATCCCTAAAAGAAAATTCAGATCGATACGGAACCAACCAAAATGGATGAATAATAGACTCTTAGATCTTCTAGGGAAAAAGAAAGGAGTATATAGAAAAGTTAAGAAAGGCGAAAATCACTTACTTGGTTACTATCAGAACCTAACAAGACAGGTAAAAACAGAAATTAGGAAAGCAAAGAGAAATTATGAAATCAAGGTAGCAAACGAATCGAAAAATAACCCCCAAAGCTTTTTATCAACTGTATAAATCAAAGGTTAGAGATACAATAGGTCCCCTTAAAACTACGACAGGAGAAATGACTGATGATGAGTTAGAAATGTGTAGTACGTTAAATAGTCATTTTCGCTCGTATTCACAAATGAAAACCTAGCACAGTTTCCAGAAGTTCATAAGGTATATAACGACAGTATAGAAAATATGTTGATGAATATCAATATTACTAGTAACGATGTGCTTAAAGTAATTAACAAACTGAAGCCTCATAAATCGCCTGGTCCAGACGAGGTATATGCTAGAATATTAAAAGAATGGAGAGATGAGTTGAGTAATCCATTAGCAGTTTTATTTAATAAGTCATTAGAATCAGGCCTAGTGCCAGAAGCTTGGAAACTTGCAAATGTAGTTCCGATTTTCAAAAAGGGTGATAAATCAATAGCATCAAATTACCGTCCCATTAGTCTCACGTCAATCATAGGCAAGTTGCTAGAGTCAATTATTGCTACGAAAATCAGAAGCCACCTTGAAACATTCAACTTAATTCATTCTTCTCAGCACGGGTTCACCCAGGGACGTTCTTCTCTCACAAATTTGCTTAGCTTTTTCTCAGAAGTATTTGAATCGGTAGATAATGATAAGTCATATGATATAATTTATTTAGATTTCAGTAAAGCATTCGATAGAGTCCCTCATGAGAGATTGATAAGGAAGGTAGAAGCACATGGAATAGGTGGATCAGTATTAAAATGGATTAGGTCATGGTTAACTGGTAGGAAACAAAGAGTCAGCATAAATGGATTAAAGTCAGACTGGGGTGCGGTCAAAAGCGGAGTTCCCCAGGGATCTGTATTAGGCCCTCTGCTGTTTGTTATATTCATTAATGATCTTGATTTAGGCATAACTAGTAGGATTAGTAAATTTGCAGATGATACCAAAATGGGGAGAGTGATAAATTCAGACAGTGACTTTGAACACCTTCAAAGAGATCTAGATACCTTACATGAGTGGTCAGTAGACTGGCAAATGAATTTTAATACTGATAAATGCAAGGTACTACAGATAGGGAAGACGAATACAAACGTTAAGTATAAACTAGGTAACACGGAAATAGAAAACTCAGTTTGTGAAAAAAATCAAGGTGTATTTGTTAGCAACGACTTGAAACCTAGAAAACAATGTATTAGTGTTCGCAACAAGGCAAACAGGATTCTTGGGTTCATATCTAGGTCTGTGAGTAACAGAACTGCTGACGTTATCTTGAAACTTTACCTAGCATTAGTGAGGCCACACATGGATTATGCGGTTCAGTTCTGGTGTCCTTATTATAGAATGGGCATAGATTCTTTGGAGAGAGTACAAAGAAGAATGACAAAAATGATCCATAATATTAGAAACCTTCCATATGAAGAAAGACTGAAAAGCTTAGGCTTGCATTCATTAGAGAGGCGTAGAGTTAGGGGAGATATGATAGAGGTGTTCAAGTGGGTAAGTGGGATTAACAAGGGTAAAATGGAAGATGTTCTGAAGCTCAGTAATAACGAAATAACTAGAACAAATGGCTTTAAATTAGATAAATTCCGATTCAGAAAGGATATAGGCAAGCACTGGTTTGGTAATAGAGTTGTGGATATGTGGAATAGGCTACCGAGTGCTATAGTAGGATCGGGGACGCTAGGGAGCTTCAAGACGAAGTTGGATAGGCACATGGAAGTGCTGGGATGGGTGTGAAAGGGATCTGCCCTGTATGGGCCAGTCGGCCTCCTGCAGTATCCCACTTTCTTATGTTCTTATGTTCTTATGTTCACTGTTTCCAAGATTCTTTAGAGATCAGTGTAGGTTCAAGTGGAAAAATATCTCCGTTAGTATAATATTTTGCACAGCTACCAATCATACTTTAGGGGCTCTCACTCAACTGATACCAGTCTGAGCCATCTTTCTGACCATATTAGATCCCAGAGAGCTCAGAGAAATTACACAGGTATGGAAATGCTAGATTTGCAGAAAGCCTTCGACACAGTCTTGTAAATTTTTGCTGTAAGCCAATTACAGTGCTCTTTTAGTGTCAGGTAAAGATCCAAATGATATCGCTAACGAGTTATCATCTGAATTGGAGTCATGCAAACAGTGACGCATAGACAATAAATTATCCCGGTATCTTGGAAAGACTGAAGCAATATTATGGGGATCAAAAAGAAAAATCAGAAGGGTAAACGAACTCTTTGCATTATGTGGGAATGAACCATCTCAAATGTAACCTCAGAGAAATACCTTGGACTAACTCTTGACTCTTGTTTGTTTGGTGAAAATCATATATAAAGAAAAATAATTCCAAAGTTTTTGCTAGAGAAATGCTTAAGGCTTCTCAGCCGGAGCCCTTAGGAGAGTTAGGATCCTTTTCTTAGCGCTCTTACAATGTCACTTGGACTATTACTGCATGTCATGGTACTCTGCTTTAACACAGAAGCTGAAACCCAAGCTGCAAATTATTCAAAATAAGGCGGTGGGATTCCTTCTTGACATAGAAGCAAGATATCACGTTGGCCACGATGTTCTTTAATCACTGAACATAATATTAAGTGTGACAGATAGCGTCAAACCATTTATGCTGAATCACGCTTATCTGATTTTCAGTGGACTGTGCCCAGAGTAAACCGTATAACAACAAGCTTTGCAAGGATTAAGGATATGAATCTGCAGGGCACTATAGGTAGTCAACACAATTTTATGGTAGCTGGTGTTCGCAGTCAAGCAAAAAAGTCTTTCTTCTTTACTGCTATAACAGACTGGAACAAGTTACCTGACCACAGCAAAATCGGTTACGACATTAAACAATTCCAAGCTAAAACAAAGAAAGACCAGGCCAACGAAACTAAAGCAAAAAAAAGAGTGAGTTTCTATATTATTAAACTATGGAATATAATAAAAGTTCCCGGACTAGCTTCCTAAAATCTTTATTTTTAAAGACATTACAGTGAAAATTTAGTCACCCTCAAAATATTTTCCAGAGGGCTCAATGTAATGCTGAATGCACTCCTCCCACTTCTGGAACCAGGGGCCTCATACTCAAAACGCCTCATCAGTTACGTACACTAGCAGACATACAGTACCGTAACTTACAGACTGCTTACAGTCCTGTAAAATTTCTCATACTCAAAATTTAATTATGGGTCTGTAAACAGTCTGTAACTATAGTGCTTACAATGTAAATTCAGTTCTCTTGTCTGAAGGTACATGGCAGTGCATGAGCTAGCTGGCCAATCGTCGCTCAGTTAACATACTCATCAACCAATTCCAAGAGAATGAGATCGACACACGTGATAGTAGTTTGTTTGTAAACAAAAGATGAAAGGACCTACTGCAAAAAAGAGGCTCTCAAATTTCAACAAGGAGGAAGTACTCATAAAATATAAGATTAAACACACAAAAATTGATTCTCTTCAGCGCATAGAGAAAGACCTCCTCTTGCCTGTCAATTACTGGTAGGAACAGCAGCATTCTCAGCAGCAGTAATGTCTTTTGACCTGGGCCCAGATTCACAAACGGGTTACAAACATCATAAGCGCTTAAAAGTTCATAAACTCCTGTAGTGGTGATTCACTAAAGTCTTATGAACTTCAAAACTCCATTGCAAATGGCTGACTTTCCTTCATAACTTACGGTGACTTATGAGATCTCCTAAGCTATTACAAGGAGGAAATAAGGTCATTTTCTCTACTATACACCCGTACCAAACACACGTAGCTGCTAGATGTGCTTGAAGCGTCATTAGTGAAGATGGAACTATGTTTGAGTATTATTTGAGGACAATGGCTGGATAGATTCATGGATGATAGAGAGTGGTAGTAACTCTCGACAGGAGCTGCCATGCAAGGCCAACCGGCCTATTGCAGACTCCTGATTTTCTTTTGTTCTTATGTTCATATACATATATATATATATATATATATATATATATATATATATATATATATATATATATATATATATATATATATATATATATATATATATATATATATATATATATATATATATATATATATATATATATATATATATATATATATATATATATATATATATATATATATATATATATATATATACTGTATATATATATAAATATATATACATACATACGTACATACATACATACATACATACATACATACATATATATATATATACATATATATATACATATATATATATATATATATATATATATGCTGATAACCACAAGGAAAGAAGAAAACACGAAGTTCCCAAGCGCTTTCGTGTAATTTACATCTTCAGGGGTGAGTACAGACTAGAGAGAGTAATACAAATCAAGGTGTATATATACAGAGGAGGGTGAGACCAGGTCCACAATGGTCAGGTATTAGGTAATGACCCTACTAATCTTTAAATAGCACACAACGGTTGGTGGTCAGGTCAGATGGTCAAGTGACCCGGCCTTCTCACCTGATCACAAATCTTCTTAATTACAAAATTGTCCAACTTGTACATGCCGTTACTCAAATTCATGTTGAATGCTTCGGTATGTTTAATAAGACTAGATTCTATGATGTTCCTACTATCAATTGAATTACATGGTAATATTGAGGAGGCATTATCCCAGTCAATGCAATGCTTGTTATCCCTCAAATGAACAAACAGAGCATTGGATTCCTGGCCTGTCCTAACACTGTATTTGTGTTGTTTAATTCTAGTTGCTAGATCTTTACCTGTCTGGCCTAAGTAAAACATATTACATTCCTTGCAAGGAACTTTATAATGCAACCAATTGTGTTGTTGGGGGAGTTCTTGATTAACATTTGTTTAACAGTGCATGAGTTTTTAAATGCCATTGACGTTCCAGGTTTTTAGCTGTGCAGGAATGTGTAGAAATTTTGTGAAATTTGCATATATATATATATATATATATATATATATATATATATATATATATATATATATATATATATATATATATATATATATATATATATATACATATATATATATATATTGATAAATCACAAGGAAAGAAGAAAACACTAAGCTCTCAAGCGCTGTGTAATTCTATATCTTCAGGTAGTACAAGATCAGAGAGTAATACAAATCAAGGTGTATATATACAGAGGAGTGGTGAGACCCAGGTCCACAATGGTCAGGCATTGTAATGACCTCACTAATCTTTAAATAGCACAACGGTTGGTGGTCAGGTTGATGGTCAAGTGACCCGGCCTTCTCACCTGATCACAAATCTTCTTAATACAAAATTGTCCAATCCTAGTAACATGCCGTTACTCAAATTCATGTTGAATAAGCCATGTTTAATAAGACCAGATTCTATGATGCCTTACTATCAATTAATTACATGGTATTGAGGAGGCATTATCCCAGTCAATGCAATGCTTGTTATCCCTCAAATGAACAAACAGAGCATTGGGATTCCTGGCCCGTCCCAACACCCTGTTTGTGTTGTTTAATTCTATTGCTAGATCTTTACCTGTCTGGCCTAAGTAAACATATTACATT
>NW_024734940.1:4094877-4325061 GCF_018991925.1 Homarus americanus | reverse complement strand
TTAACGTCCTAGATACGTTCTTGGAAACATGACATTCTTAAAATGGACGTTGTCCGATCATACACATAAACTTTGGTATACTTATGCGTATGTGGAATACTAAAAAACCCAGTACAAATACTTACTTTTACTGTGTTAAATCACTACTGTAATGATACCAGGACTAATTTTTATCTGCTTGTGCAAAAAATACATGGCGTTTATATTAAAATTATTCACTGTTTACAAGTTCAGCAACGCAAACGAGATGGAGGGGGTGCTGGGAGGAGCAAGGGGCGTGGGGGGAGGAGGGCGTACGTTTGACAGTTAGCACAGGCGGGTCCTAACGCTGGCCATATTTATCGGTTATTAGGTGACCTTCTCTCATATAAAAAGCCAATTGAAAGCTATTATGGGTGAATATAGTAACATAGCTGGGATTCTTCTTGTAACATACTGATTAATTTGAATATAAACATGCTATAATTTGCACTAGACAAAAAGTAATCTTAGTACCTAATCAGAATTAGTACATGTGCACTCAGCTTTGCACTAAAAATCTATGTAAATCTACCCAAAAAGCCACAGTTGGAAAAACTTTTTATAGAATGGCCTGTGATGCTGTACACTAATGTATAACAATTTTTGTCTCTTGAGCAAAATATATGACGTTTATATTCAAATTATTGGCTGTCTTTGCAAGGATTCCAGCAATGCAAATTATAATCTCCTAACTGGTCTGAGATGTTATATAAGATAAAACTATGGCCCTAAGCCTGTGGCTTGGGGGGCGTAGCCACTGCCACCCAGCAGGGTTGGTGGGGTGTGGGGGGTTGAGAATGGATTTGAGGTGAAGGTGTCTGTGTGTTTGTTAACAGTCCTACTAAAGCTTCTCTCATTTTAAAAAATGCCAGTGATATGACCTAGGAGAATATAATTAACATAGCTGGAAGTTCTTGTAAAGATACTGATTTATTTGAATATAAACATGTTGTAATTACACTAGACATAACAATTTTAGTACCGTAATCAAATTAGTACATGTGCACTCCCAGCTTTGCACTGAAATCATTTTGATATTTCTTTACGTTTTCTTTTGGTATAGTTGATAGTAATATGTAAATGTATGAAAATGAATGAAAGAGGGGTATGTAAATCTACCCAAATACAGTGAGAATTTTTTTTATAGAGATATTACTACAGTATTGTTACTAATGTACTACATTTTTTATATCTTGAGCAAAATATATAGTCTTATATTCAAGTAATCTCTGTCTTGCAAGGATTTCAGCAATGCAAATTATATTATCCTAACTTTAGTCTGATATTGCCATGAAATAAACATAAAAAATCACCAATCATTTATCTTGAACACGAGGGCGGTGGGAAGGTGAGGGGGCAGGAATATAATGCCAGTGAATTTGTTTTTGTTTATTCATTTGAGACAAATTTGACCAGTTGGCGCTGAAGGCCTGCCTGTGTTTATTTATCATTACTTTAGAGTGGCTTCTTCTCATAATTTTCACCCAAACGACCTACCAGGTGTGAATGTAACTTACATTAGAGTTCTTGTAATATAGTAATTTATTTGGATGTTTTTTTTTTTTTTCAATTTATATTACATTCATTTTATTCATGATAGAGGGAAGCGGGATTCTGGTCGCGTCGCCCAATTTCATGCCCTAACACCAGAAGCAACTGGCCAATGTCACAAATAAATACCAATTACCAGTACAGTCATCATGGTTATCCCGCCTAATTGGGACCCCCGCCGATAACAGTACAGAACCTATGGATTTATTCTAATTGGTTACAGGCACCCAAGACCCAACTTAAGTTTCCCCATTCTGCGACCATTTAGACTTCCCCTAATTATATATATATATATAATGTTATGGTAAATATCCTAAACACACATAAACATAGCTGGGTATATTACAAAAGTGATGAAAAAAGGTTACGCTTAATACTGAAGTCCATAAACATGTAGCTATGCTTTTTATTTGGTCCCCCGTCATACAGGTCCGTTTTCACTTCAGGACGCCTGAGTCCTCCGTTTCTCTCTTAATCTTAGACTGCGCTAAGCTTTTACTATTTTTAGTAATGCCACAAATTTGATGCAACCCCAATTGCAACTGGGGTTTACGCAGTTGTTCGAGCAAATAGATATGTCTGATTACAGCAAATGTGTTATTGACTCAATTTGTAGGTGAAAAGATTTATCCTTAATAGATGTAGGTTAACATTTCGCCGCCAGTAACCCGAATGTCCTTAAACTATATATATATATATATATATATATATATATATATATATATATATATATATATATATATATATATATATATATATATATATATATATATATATATATATATATATATATATATATATATTATATATATTATATATATATATATATATATATATATATATATATATATATATATATATATATATATATATATATATATATATATATATATATATATATATATATATATATATATATATATATATGTTAGCGGGAGAGAGAAAGGGGAGAAGGGAAGCCCGAAATTAAAGGACGGAAATGCTGCGGGATGAGGTGCAGTTATTAGTGTACTGCGCACATCATTGTCATTCCTAAAAACCCATTTTAATTCATATTACGCTACATAATATTCAAATCCACAGCGCTTGTAGAATCTCCGGAGAGACGTGTTTTTCCCATCTGTTTTACCCTCAGGATCACTCCCAGTAAGTCCCGCCTTCGAACACAGTTGTCACTACGTTTATTGCACTCTCTACTGGCAAACGCAACCTTGAATTAGTCTGTGTAAATCAACTTTAGTAATTCGCCAGACCTTTGTCAAGTGAGGGTCATCCTTGAATGAGTAGCACTTAGATTGTTTGTAATTTCTGTCATTGCGTGAGTAGCGATCGCTAGCAACTCAGGGGTATATAAACCAGTGTGAGGCGGGAGGAATAAACCTCCCATATCATCTTTCACCTTCGTTCCCAGGCATGTTCTGTGTTTTTCAGCATTCAGTTCGATTCAGTCTATTGTAGTGAATATCAGTGTTCATGCTTTAACAGTGGAATTGTCATTCAACCAGTGTACGAAGTAGTATAACGTAAATATCTGACGTGGCGAGACTGAAGATTTGTTTTCGACCCACCATGCTTCCCCAAAAAACCTCCCATATCATCTTTCACCTTCGTTCCCAGATCGAGGGTGCGCTTAATTGAAACCCACCCGTCGCTCGGAGCCGGTGGATACCCAGCAGTGGTCAATATAGGAGTGATGGTGCTGATTCGGCATGATTTATCAGCTCCACTCTATCTCTTGGGCTGAGGACCCCAGATCCACCTCGTGTCGGAGTGTAACAGACCACAACAGTAGTTGTTAGAGGCGCCAGTGCTATACCCTGGGACAGGCCTTGGAGTTATGGTCCACAGTGTGGTTGTATGTGTTTGTTGATAATTACCCCATGTTGGGTGGTGGACCCATGTCGGTGTTTGTATCAGTATTAGTGTATTGGGAGTAAGGACAAGGAACTGGTCCTGCGATGTAATGTAAGGTGGCACCTGTTATTGTGTGCACGGTAAGAGTGTGATATCTGAGTAATTGCTGTTGAGTAAATATGAAAATAAGTAAATAAGGAATACAGAGTCTGCAATAGGCCCAGGAGTTGAGCCTGGTAGTTATATGTTAATAACATCTATTTTCCCCTTTGATTTTATATTAATAAACTTGTTCTTTGAGAATTTTAGGAGTATTCATTTCTCCCACAGTAGTTACCTTTATTTCTGTCCAAGTGACCCTGATATCAGAATTACACTACCCATGTGCCTAGACCATCGACATGCTACCAAGAAGAACTGTGGTTAGGTAGTACCAAAAATGAACTGAAGTGAGTAGAAGGAACATTTGAAAGGACTAAGACAGGTTGTGGTTTCACCCTACTTTCCCCTTATTGATCTGATCAATGAAAAGCCTTACCCAATGCCTAGTCCACTCTGCACGCTACCTAACGAGCTACATGCTGTCTAGAGGGGGTCTGGTGGCAGCGACCCTTAGAAATTAAGATTAAATTTAAGTATTCCCCCTTAGGATTAGTGACCCCAGTCTGGCAGTATATTAGAACAAGTATTTTTAGGGGGTTCGTATGCATGTTTTTCTCAGCACATGAGGAGAGTGATGTTTTTTTTTTAGGGTGGTCGATTGTAACATTCAGAAATTTCAGTGTGATAGTTAAAGACACAATTACCAATACTGGCGATACTGAGTCTTTCAAGGTCGTCTGAGTGATGGTGGCGCTGTTCGCATGTAGTGAGAATTCCTGGAACTACGCTCATATTTTTTTTTTTTTTTTATCCTCTTCGCCACTGATCGGCTTGTTAGCCGCTTGGGCGATCGGTCACGTCTCTTTTCCTTTATATTCTTCACCAAAAGGTCGGCTCGCTAGCCGCCCGGGCGATCGGTCACGTCTCTGTCACGCACTGTTGGCAAATACTGGGCATGCACCGGCTCCTGAATGTACCTGAACCCGCTCCAGTGTTGGTCAAGTCTTCTCTTGAAAGAGCTCACACTCGGTGCCGTCACAACACTCTCTGGTAGATTGTTCCAAGAGTTTACAACCCTCACTCCGAAAAAGTTTGCCCTCACGGTTTTCCGGACTTGCGGCTTCTTCAATCTTGAGCTGTGACCCCTTGTGGGGCGAGCGTCCGCCAGCTCCAAGTAAGGACACTCAACTGAGTAGTGCCCCCTGAGATGCTTATAAACCTCAACTAGGTCCCCCCTTGCCCGTCTGTAGTATAAGCTAGGCAAGTTCAGGCGCTCCAATCTCTCAGGGTAGCTGAGATGCCGAAGTGCAGGCACCAGTTTGGTGGCCCTCCTTTGAACATTTTCAACCAACTGACAGTCCCTAGCATATCTCGGGGACCAGATGGGGTGACAGTACTCCAGATGGGGAAGCACTTCACTCCTGAAGATCGTCACGAGGGACGGACCGTCTAGATATCTGAACGACCTTCTTATAAGACCCAATAATTTATTTGCCTGATTTACTTTCTTCTCACAATGGCCCGAGAACTTCAGCTCATTGTCAACATACACACCTAGGTCCTTCTCACACACAGTCTCAACTAGTACATTTTCTTCATCCAGTTGGGACATATGGTACGCCTCCTTACCGTTGGTACGCCCCAGGTGCATCCTCTTACACTTCGTGACATTGAATCTCAGCAGCCATTCCTTCGACCATTCCTGGAGCCCACAGAGGTCCTTCTGCAGCTCTTCACAGTCCGCTTGGTTCTTAATTTCCCGAAATAACTTGGCGTCATCGGCAAACATTTGTATGGAGGAGTGTACAACGTCAGGCATATCATTTATGAAACAAACAAACAACAGCGGGCCCAATACACTACCCTGCGGTACCCCACTTGTTACAGGTACAGATGACGATTTCGTGCCATTAATCACCACACATTGCTTGCGGTCATGTAGAAAGTCTTCTATCCACGCTAGGACATTTCCCCGAATTCCGTACCCTTCCAGTTTGATTTTCGGCCTTTCGTGGGGTACACTGTCGAAAGCCTTGGCAAAATCTAGGTAAATATTGTCGATATTACCACCCCGTTCTAGAATATGGGTCCAAATATCCAATACCTTGAGCAATTGTGTCAAGCAAGAGCGCCCCGGCATCAAACCGTGTTGGCAATCTTTTACAAGGTTGTTTCGTAGTAGATGTTCCATCGCTGCATCTCTGATAATACTCTCAAGTACTTTACATATTATGCTGGTCAGGCTCACCGGTCTATAGTTGTTCGTGGAGTGCCTATCGCCCTTCTTGAAGATAGGACTCACATAAGCCACTTTCCATTCACTGGGGACCATTTGTTCATCCAGGCATTTACAAAACAGAATCTTCAGGGGCTCTGCAAGCTCGTTGCACAGCTCCCTTAGCACTCTAGGATGCACCATGTCAGGTCCAGGACTCTTATGGACCTTTAGCCTGGACAGTTTATTTCTAATACCCTCTTCTGTGAACACAATGTGGGTCAGTGCTGTGTCGAACCGTCTGTCCTCAAACGCAGGAAGGTTAGTTGCATCCTCTCTTGTGAACACTGAGGAAAAGAAGCTGTTCAATGCCTCAGCTTTATCCTGGTCAGAATCTGCGTAACTACCATCTTCAAGCCTCAGGTCTGATACTCCTACTCGCGTTTTCAATTTCGACTTTGCATAGCGGTAAAACGCCTTTGGGTTTGACTTGACCTCGCGTGCAACCAGCCTTTGGAACTCCTTTTCAGCCCTCCTACACTCTATCTTTGCTTGGTTTCTGGCTCTTGCATACATCCTCCTGTCTTGCTCATCGTTTGACCCAACCCACGTCTTGAATTTCTGGGTTTTCTTCTTAATTTTGTCGACCGCCGCATGGTTCATGTGTAGGGATCCCCTCGTATTCCTAGAAGCACTGGGTTTGGTCTTGGGTATATATTTATTTGTCGATCAAATGGGTCATTTTACTAGTTATGATATTCAGCGTAGTGTCTGCGTTCTTGTACCTTAATAAGTCAGGCCAGTTGATACCCCTCATCTCTTCCCTCATCCCATTGTAATTTCCCTTGTAATATTTGCACCTTGGCCTGGCCTTATCTTGAACTAGGTAACAGTTAAATCTGAATGACAACACTGTATGGTGACTGGTGCCAACTGGGGCAAGGTGTTCCAGTTTGGCCACCATACCCTCCTCGTTTGTTATGATGAGGTCAAGTGGCTTGGGTGTTTGCTCCCCTCTGTAATGTGTCGGGTCTCTCACATGTTGGAACAGAAAATTATCTCTCAGAGTTTCTACAAAAAGAGTAGCAGGATTATTCAAGTCATTCGGGGTTGACTCGTTTCTCCAGTCGATGTCGCCATAGTTAAAGTCCCCCATGATAAGGAGGTGGCTGGGGTTGAGCATCGCCGCATTGTTTATTAAGGTTCTTAAGTTCCTTTGATTTAGTGGGCCACAGTTCGGGGATCTGTAGATACACCCGACGATAAGTAAGTCCCCTCCCTTTAATTTAATTTTACACCACTTGGACTCTTCAAAAACATCCTCTAATATTAAGTATACTCTGGCGAATTAATTTGGATGTGAATTATGAAATTAAATGACAGTTATTAAATTAAAAATGATTATAAATCGTTTCCCAGTTTGAAAATGTTGCGTAAGCCCTAATTAAGCTATTAGTTGCGCGGTAAATATGTCACTCGGCAAAAGAACGCCTTGAAGGAAGAGCGTTTTTCTGGGAGTCGTGAGGCAGTGGTCAAGCACACAGGAAGTCTGCCTTGGCCAGGAGAGATGACCACGTGAACTGGTTTCCATCGTTCATTTAACATCAGTATTAACAAGTGAGTTTTATTCAATCTCAGACACACGATCTGAACGTGTCCACTCATCTCAGTTGAGCTCACGCCGTTGAGTGAGCAGTGAGGGTTGGAGTGAAACCAGCTGTCTGGGTGTACAACTAATGACGTGGGACCAACGTCTGTCCCCGTTTGACGATCGTTTGGGGTCACCAGATCTCCTCCACCTCGGCTCACAAAACTGAACAAGGTCTGATTTGCTCACTCCCTTCCGTTTCATGGATGTACTGAGTGTAAAATGAGGCTAGCTGACTGAATGAATGGTCGCACACTGAGACCAAGAGTCTAGTGGGTACTTAGAGGAACATTCTCCAAGGTTGTGAAGGGCTTGTTTGTGCCTTAAGAAAAATACTGGTGCATGCGGAACCTATGTGGGAGGCTAAGGAGCATGTTTTCACCGGTATTGGTGGAGTCAATAACTTCTTCATATAACATTTTTTCAGTGACTGATATTGTCTTGCTGTGTGTATTTAATACTATTTTTTCAGTGAATGATATTGTCTTGCTGTGTGCAGTTAATATTTCTTAAATATTTTTTATAGTATTGTTTTCTAATGCTTATGTGCCACTAATTGATGTCAGATAACGAGGGAACTGTTTTCAGATGAGGTTCCTCCTTTCTGTTGTAAGTGATACTGTGATTTAGTTTTCCTTTAATGCATTTAATATTTCTTTATAATTTCAATATCATGTATAACTTTTGTTCCCCAGTGTAGTGTCTTAACCCAGGTTAAGAGGTGTGCATCTGTTGGTGTACCATTATTTGTTGAGTTCCCTGAAGGCCTGTTTATGTGCGCAAGCAATATATCTTAATACTTTGAATTTATTGTTGTCTAATAAGACATTTTCTAAGTTTCTAATAATTTCGATATCATGTATAACCTTTATTCCCCAGAGTAGTGTTTTAAGCCAGGTTAAGAGGTGCGCATATGTTGGTGTACCATTATTGATTGTGTCTGTAGTGTTGGAGGGAATAGAAGTGTCTAAATTTTAGAGCGCGTCTCATTCACCCCAATCACAGGTGCTGTCCTTCAACGGGTCACGGAAAATTAATTATTTTAGTATTTTAAGTGTGTTTGTGCTGGTTCGGTTTTTTTCTCCAAGGGGCGCTTCCACTGCAATTACCATATAATAATAATAAACCCCAAGGCAAGTGAGAATAAATTCCCTTTTACCGGTTACATATATATATATATATATATATATATATATATATATATATATATATATATATATATATATATATATATATATATATATATATATATATATATATATATATATATATATATATGTAATATTCAGAAATTTCAGAGTAATTTCAAATGCCCCGCCATTAGCGATACTGAGCGTTCAAGGTCGTCCGAGGGAAGAGAGCGCTCCCCGCACATAGCGAGAGGTTATGGAACTAAGCCTATATGATATTAAATGTAATTTGCCGAATTAATAATGATGCGATTCATGAAGTTAAGGGACAATTATTGAATTTGAAATTATTATAGATCGTTTATCAGTCTGAATAATGTTACGGGTGTCCCAAGGAGTTATTAGTTAGGCGGAAAATATGTCACGTAGGCCTAAGCTAACGCCTTGAGAGGAGACGCGACGCTGGCTGGTCCTCAGTCACGGGGAGCATTCAGACAAACAAGACGTCCCTGCGCGTCCGTCACAGAAATAGTCACGTGGCCTAGTCACCTGTGTTGCACTATTGCAGTATAACAAGTAAGTCTCATTCGATCTCAGACAGGGTTAGATAGGGCAGTGGTAAAGTAAACTAGAGCTAACACTGAGTTCATTTCAGGGTTTCCGCCAGAACCCACTTGACCGGAGTTGACCGGAGTTTGACTGCGAGAGTGATGACTGCGAGAGATTGACTGCCGTTGATGATTGAGGGTGGCGATTGTCGCCATTGGACCGATCAGAGTAGGCCTGTCACTGTTTAGCGGGGTATCAAAGGATCTCTTGAGGGAATCTAGCCGTCTGGGTGCCCAGCTGACGACGGGACGATCGTTGGGGTCAGCAGCTCTCCTCTACCTCGGCTCACAACACCACATGTCTCGAGCAGCTTCGTGAAACCCTCTTGCTAACGGGAAGCTAAAGCTTCTCTCAACTGTACAAGGTCTGATTGGCTCACTCCCTTCTGCTTTATGGATGTACTGGGGGTAAAGTGAGGCCAGCTGAGTGATACAGGGTCGCACACTAAAACCATGAGTCTAGGGGATACCTAGAGGAACATTTTATCTCCCTTATTACGGGTGTATGTTGAGTTGGGTGGAGCATGGTTCACGGGTATTGGTGGACCCAGTAATAAACCAATAATAGTGACAATATATTTGGGTGTAGTTGACACCATTTCTCAGTTACTGATATTATCGTGAAGTGTGTAGTTTAATATTTCTTAAACAATTTTGATAGTATTGTTTTTGAATGTTTGTGTCACTAAGTGGAACCAGAGTGATACTGTGATTTGATTCTTTTAATGCATTTAATTTTTCTTTATAATCCCTATCTCAGGTATAACCTTTGTTCCCCAGAGTAGTGTTTAAGTTTGGTTAGGAGGTGTGCATCTGTTGGTATAACATAATTATATTGAGTGCCCTTAAGGCCTATTCATTGTAGAGTATTTAATTTCTTATTTTTTAATACCATTTCCTCAGTGACTGATATTATTTTGTTGAAAACCCTTAAGGCCTGTTTCATATGTGCAAGCAACATTTCTTAATACTTCAAATTCATTGTTGCCTGAGTTTCTAATAATTTCTATATCATGTATAACTTTTATTCCCCAGAGTAGTGTTTTAAGTTCAAGTTAAGAGGTGCGCATATTGGTGTACCATTATTTGATTGTGTTTGTAGTGTTGGAGGGAATATAAGTGTCTAAATTTTACAGTGTGTCTCATTCATCCCAGTCACAGACGCTATCCTTCCACGGGTCACGGACAATTCATTTTGTTTAGTAGATTTAAGTGTTCTTGTGCTGGTTCGGGATTTTTCTCAAAGGGGCGCTTCCACTGCCATTACCATCTATTAATCTTTAATAAACCCCAAGTCAAGTGAGAAAATAAAGTCCAGTAAATTCCGACCGGTTACAAATGGTAGCAAAGCGTAGTTTTTAATGTCGTGACTGATAGTACTGTGGTTGGGATAATGAACGCCATCATGTGTTGGTTAGTAATGGTAGGGATTGAACTCGCACTGATGCTCATCCTTGTGCCCGGATTGAGTTGGTTAGGCTTGACAGTAGAGATAAAAGTGACGAGAAAGAGAGACAGCCACGAGACTTTGGTACCGCTGAGAGAGGAGTTCGGAGACCTAAAGAGGGATTATCAAGCACGGGTAAACAGGTTCAAGTGGGAGTTTCAGGCACACATTCAACGGTTCAGGGAGGAAACAAGGGGTGAATGTCAGGCACACGTCCAGCAGTCAAGGAAGTGTGAGGTCCAAGTGGGAAATACAGGGGTACGTAAGTAGTTCATAGAGGTTGATCGAGCCCTCCAGCTGAGAGACAAGACGAAGCCGACCGATTACTGTTTAGGGTGCATGGTAATGAGAAAAGGCAGGTTGTCGAGGGTGAGTTGGAGGAGTTGTGAGTAGGGCAGAGGGGATTGGAGAGATGGTTAGGTCAGAGATGTGCGTTGAGTAGTGGTTGCTGTCATGAGCGGGATTGAGTTGCTGTCATGAGCGGGATTAAGAGTACGGTTGTAATGTCCAGGGCCTCACTAATATGGACTGGTACATTGTCAGAGTAGGGTGTGTCATAGGAGGGAAGATCAGCTAAAACTAATGGCCCATCACTTTTTTGGTAGATTTTAGTGTATATAAACAGAAAATAATTTCAGTTTCAATATTTTGCAACCTTTTGCTAGGTAAATTTTAGCGTGAAATTTATCGAAAATCTAACGTACAGCTGCATTAGTGCATTACAATTAAATAGTGAACATTGCTTTCTGACTTCATTCTTTAACAACCCAACTAACAATATTTTTTTCTGTTTCAGATTCTGATGCATTTATAAGTTGATAATATTTGCGATGGCTGCTTGTGTCAGGACGAGGAACCAAAAATCCAGCCATCTCAATCACTATCTTGGGTCTGGGAGAGAGCTCCTGAAGTCGGAGTTGCCTACATTGAGAGATGCTTTGAGATACGGTGTTTTAATCAGGCAAATCAGTGAAAAGAACCAAAGAACTTACACAAACAAAGACATTGCCAGTGATATGACCAAAGCTGTCTTGGCACAGTACACTCTGGCTAACGCTCAATTCAAGCCTCCAGTCATAACAAGTCAGAAGAAGATTAGTGAGAGACTGCTAGTAAGTTGGGAAAAGGCAGAGATATCTCTCTTGGGAGAGGAAAACTTGCAGTTAAGGACAGCTTTGCCAAGCAACTGGACCAGTTATTTGACATAATTACTTGCAAGTGCCCAATTGTTCTCTGTCCTGAGTTTGGATGCGATCGTGACTGTAAATCCGAGGCCCACATCTCCTGTATTTGCAAGTGTGAACTGAAGATTCCTGTGATCGAACTGGCATTTGTCAAAGCACAGAGAGAGAAGACTGGCAGTATAGGGGCTCTCATGATTTCTAGCCAAGATATTCCGGAGTCCAAGAGACAGGAGGCTGCCACAGTAGGGTGTGTCATACGGAGGTGAATTTTTTTTTTTTGAGTTTGAAAAATCGGCCCATGGTTTTAATGATGTAGTTCTATGTGCAGAATCATGTGATATCTTCAGATTTGAAAAGTTTTTATTTTTTGCTAGGTAAATTTTAACTTGAAATCTTATGAAAATTCAGTATTCCCACCCTTTTACCAACACCGCTAAATCGCTTATTTGAAGTAAAGTAAATGTATCAGGTTAATTTATTAGAATGAAAATGATCCAGAATAGTGAAACGAATGATCTTGACACATTTATTAAATTTAATATTCCTTTAGAAAACAAAATCATCAAATACAAAAACCGGTTTTACTACTACGACCCGGTGTTGCTGCACACCATAGAGAACATGTCTTTCTTGCTTCTGTTTCTACTCATCACCTCCCTGCTGACCACCTGAGCTCAGATGTAGCCTTCCCTCCTCTCCTGGCTGTACACGTGACTGCTGGCCTCGCTCACTTGCTGTACACAACGCTCTATACTCTGGGTGTGCGAGGGCCAGGCAGGGACATGCATGGGGTTGTCCAGGAAAGCTCTGACTTGAACATTGGTGAGGCTGCAGGTAAGAGGGGGCTCACTGCCAGCCTAGAAGTTATCCAGATCTATGAGATCAGTGAGGGTCTTGGCACCTAGATTGACTTCAGGAGTCTTCCTGACCCTGAAGGAATCGTCACCAACTGATTCGTCATGCCCAGATCCTCCCATAAGTCTCATATCCAAGATGTTTTTGACTGCCACTCTTCTCTCCTCCTCATCCTTACTGCAGAGCATTGTCTTCAGAACTGCCTCGCGATGAGCATACCAGGAAGATCTTCTCACAGTCTGCTCCACAATCTGAACAACCTTCCTTGGCTGATTCCTCAGCAGCTCAAGCTGGAAGAGAACATGCCTCGGACCTTCGGAGAACGATGACTTGACCTTGGTGTTGAACCAATTTGGCAGGTAGACACTCACGATGAATTGGATAATAAGTCTCAGGTTGTGAAGCTGGTTTCCTTTCAGTTTATGATGAGCGACCCAAATTCTGCAGAACCTGAGAGCCTTTGTGAGCCACCTAGAATGTGAGACTGGACCTATCTGCAGGTAAGCAAGTCTATCAGGCATGACCCCAGTTTTGATGGCACTGCGAATCATGTAACCATAGTACTGGTCAGTACTCAGGTCGTCAATGACAGTATGTGCAAGCTCAACGAGTGGAGGGCCAACTGTGATTTTTTCAAAGCTCGGACTTATTTCTAACTCAGTGGCAGAGTCCAGCATCTTGCCAAGAGGACCAGACCATCTGTTGTTTGAAAGAGTCTTGCCATCCAGCTCCTGGATCAGATGTCTGAGTGGCAACTCGTTGGTGTGGAGGTCACAAACAATCCAGACCAGCTTCCTCCCAATCTTCCGCTCTATCCACTGTATGACCCCCCTTGCCACCCTGTGTTCGTGTTGGTGCTGTCCCCTCCAATGGCCTGCAGGGTCTGGTCTACGTTCCTCTCTCTGAGCCAGTTCACAATGTTATCTGCCACTATCTGAGCTGGTTTCCTGATGTCATCTTTCTCTGGAGTGAAATGCCACAAATACTTCCTCCTGGTTCACTGCAGCAGGAGTAGTGTTCCTCCTTCACCATGGCAGGGAACAACTTGTCAGAATCTCCAACTTTCATGAACACTTTAGTGTCATCCCTTCTCCCATCAAAGAATAAACAATTGATTCCATTTTCTTATCCCTTGAACAAACTTTCTAGGTTAATGTTACTCAAGTTTCTCCTGAGCTCTCCTTACTTTGTTATGATCTATCACCAGGTGAACATCATCAGGTGTTATCAAACCACCGTCAATCCAGGCAGCTGTTGCTATCTCTGCAGTTTCTCTGAGACCAGTGTGGTGTCGCATGCTGGCCAGAGCTATGCTCGGGATATCTTTCCTATTTCGAATGTTATGCCTGGAAGGTTTGGGATCATTATTTTCTGGGTTAGGGACAAAGTCACCATTCTCCTGGTCAGCACTCGGATCAGCCATGGGGAAGTCATTAATCTCTGAATCAGCTTGACTCCAATCATCGGCCATTTTTACCTCACCCTGGGCCTTCTCAAGTCTCTTTTCCTCGGCAACTCTTCTCCTCTTCTGCCTCTCTGTGGCAGCCTCCTGTCTCTTGGACTCCGGAATATCTTGGCTAGAAATCATGAGAGCCCCTATACTGCCAGTCTTCTCTCTCTGTGCTTTGACAAATGCCAGTTCGATCACAGGAATCTTCAGTTCACGCTTGCAAATACAGGAGATGTGGGCCTCGGATTTACAATCACGATCGCATCCAAACTCAGGACAGAGAACAATTGGGCACTTGCAAGTAATTATGTCAAATAACTGGTCCCGTTGCTTGGCAAAGCTGTCCTTAACTGCAAGTTTTCCTCTCCCAAGAGAGATATCTCTTGCCTTTTCCCAACTGGCTAGCAGTCTCTCACTAATCTTCTTCTGACTTGTTATGACTGGAGGCTTGAACTGAGCGTTAGCCAGAGTGTACTGTGCCAAGACAGCTTTGGTCATATCACTGGCAATGTCTTTGTTTGTGTAAGTTCTTTGGTTCTTTTCACTGATTTGCCTGATTATAAACACCGTATCTCAAAGCATCTCTCAATGTAGGCAACTCCGACTTCAGGAGCTCTCTCCCAGACCCAAGATAGTGACTGAGATGGCTGGATTTTTGGTTCCTCGTCCTGACACAAGCAGCCATCGCAAATATTATCAACTTATAAATGCATCAGAATCTGAAACAGAAAAAAAATATTGTTAGTTGGGTTGTTAAAGAATGAAGTCAGAAAGCAATGTTCACTATTTAATTGTAATGCACTAATGCAGCTGTACGTTAGATTTTCGATAAATTTCACGCTAAAATTTACCTAGCAAAAGGTTGCAAAATTTTGAAACTGAAATTATTTTCTGATTATATACACTAAAATCTACCAAAAAATTGATGGGCCATTAGTTTTAGCTGATCTTCCCTCCTATGACACACCCTACTGCCACAGAGAGACAGAAGAGGAGAAGAGTTGCCGAGGAAAAGAGACTTGAGAAGGCCCAGGGTGAGGTAAAAAAGGCCGATGATTGGAGTCAAGCTGATTCAGAGTTTAATGACTTCCCCATGGCTGATCCGAGTGCTGACCAGGAGAATGGTGACTTTGTCCCTAACCCAGAAAATAATGATCCCAAACCTTCCAGGCATAACATTCGAAATAGGAAAGATATCCCGAGCATAGCTCTGGCCAGCATGCAACACCACACTGGTCTCAGAGAAACTGCAGAGATAGCAACAGCTGCCTGGATTGACGGTGGTTTGATAACACCTGATGATGTTCACCTGGTGATAGATCATAACAAAGTAAGGAGAGCTCAGGTGAAACTTGTCAGTAACCTCGAAGAGGAGTTTGGTAAGGGGATAAGAGAAAATGGAATCAATTGTTTGTTCTTTGATGGGAGAAGCGATGACACTAAAGTGTTCATGAAAGTTGGAGATTCTGACAAGTTGTTCCCTGCCATGGTGAAGGAGGAACACTACTCCTGCTGCAGTGAACCAGGAGGGAAGTATTTGTGGCATTTCACTCCAGAGAAAGATGACATCATGAAACCAGCCGAGATAGTGGCAGATAACATTGTGAACTGGCTCAGAGAGAGGAACGTAGACCAGACCCTGCAGGCCATTGGAGGGGACAGCACCAACACGAACACAGGGTGGCAAGGGGGGGGTCATACAGTGGATAGAGCGGAAGATTGGGAGGAAGCTGGTCTGGATTGTTTGTGACCTCCACTCCGACGAGTTGCCACTCAGACATCTGATGCAGGAGCTGGATGGCAAGACTCTTTCAAACAACAGATGGTCTGGTCCTCTTGGCAAGATGCTGGACTCTGCCACTGAGTTAGAAATAAGTCCGAGCTTTGAAAAAATCACAGTTGGCCCTCCACTCGTTGAGCTTGCACATACTGTCATTGACGACCTGAGTACTGACCAGTACTATGGTTACATGATTCGCAGTGCCATCAAAACTGGGGTCATGCCTGATAGACTTGCTTACCTGCAGATAGGTCCAGTCTCACATTCTAGGTGGCTCACAAAGGCTCTCAGGTTCTGCAGAATTTGGGTCGCTCATCATAAACTGAAAGGAAACCAGCTTCACAACCTGAGACTTATTGTCCAATTCATCGTGAGTGTCTACCTGCCAAATTGGTTCAACACCAAGGTTAAGTCATCGTTCTCTGAAGGTCCGAGGCATGTTCTCTTCCAGCTTGAGCTCCTGAGGAGTCAGCCAAGGAAGGTTGTTCAGATTGTAGAGCAGACTGTGAGGAGATCTTCCTGGTATGCTCATCCCGAGGCAGTTCTGCAGACAATGCTCTGCAGTAAGGATGAGGAGGAGAGAAAAGTGGCAGTCAAAAAGATCTTGGATATGAGACTTTTGAGAGGATCTGGGCATGACGAATGAGTTGGTGACGATTCCTTCAGGGTCAGGAAGACTCCTGAAGTCAATCTAGGTGCCAAGACCCCCATGCATGTCCCTGCCTGGCCCTCGCACACCCAGAGTATAGAGCGTTGTGTACAGCAAGTGAGCGAGGCCAGCAGTCACGTGTACAGCCAGGAGAGGAGGGAAGGCTACGTCCGAGCTCAGGTGGTCAGCAGGGAGGTGATGAGTAGAAACAGAAGCAAGAAAGACATGTTCTCTATGGTGTGCAGCAACACCGGGTCGTAATAGTAAAACCGGTTTTTGTATTTGATGATTTTGTTTTCTAAAGGAATATTAAATTTAATAAATGTGTCAAGTTCATTCGTTTCACTATTCTGGATCATTTTCATCCTAATAAATTAACCTGATACATTTACTTTACTTTAAATAAGCTATTTAGTGGTGTTGGTAAAAGGGTGGGAATACTGAATTTTCATAAGATTTCAAGTTAAAATTTACCTAGCAAAAAATGAAAACTTTTCAAATCTGAACATATCACATGATTCTGCACATAGAACTACATCATTAATACCATGGGCCGATTTTTCAAACTCAAAAAAAAAAATTCGCCTCCGTATGACACACCCTATTGTCAGAGGGTTGGTCTGCCGGCATGAGGTTCGGAGACGTGGACTGAGTATTGTTTTGACACTGGTTCCTCTTAGTTCAAGGGCCAGGCAAAGGAGAGCATGTTTGAGATGGACTGAGTAGTGTTTTGAAACTGGTTCCTCTTAGTTCAAGGGCCAGGCAAAGGAGAGCATGTTTGTTTTGGGCTGGTATTAATTTTGACATTGGTTTTCTAGTTAAGGGCCAGGAAAAAGGGGAGCGTGATGTTCTGGTTGGTTTTGAGTTGGGCTAGGCAAGAAATGGAGTTGCTGGCTGCGAGTTGGAATACGGCAGAGTTGAAGGTGGCTTCTAAGTTGTTCTCTCAGCACATGAGGACAGTGCTGTTTTTTTTTAGGGGGATCGAGTGTTAGCGGGAGAGAAAAGGAGAGAAAAGAAGACAGAAATGCTGCGTTTAGCACGTTAAAGGGGTGAGATGCAGTTTCTTAGAACAAATTTTTTTAGGGGGGTCGTATGTATGTTTTTCTCAGCACATGAGGAAAGTGCTGTCTTTTTTTAGGGGGGTCGATTGTAATATTTAGAAATTTCAGAGTAATTTCAAATGCCCCGCCATTTGCGATACTGAGCGTTCAAGGTCGTCTGAGGGAAGAGAGCGCTCCCCGCATATAGCGAGAGGTTATGGAACTAGGCCTATATGATATTAAATGTAATTTGCCGAATTAATAATGATGCGATTCATGAAGTTAAGGGACTATTATTGAATTTGAAATTATTATAGATCGTTTATTAGTCTGAATAATGTTACGGGTGTCCCAAGGAGTTATTAGTTAGGCGGAAAATATGTCACGTAGGCCTAAGCTAACGCCTTGAGAGGAGACGCGACGCTGGCTGGTCCTCAGTCACGGGGAGCATTCAGACAAACAAGACGTCCCTGCGCGTCCGTCACAGAAATAGTCACGTGGCCTAGTCACCTGTGTTGCACTATTGCAGTATAACAAGTAAGTCTCATTCTATCTCAGACAGGGTTAGATAGGGCAGTGGTAAAGTAAACTAGAGCTAACAGTGAGTTCATTTCAGGGTATCCGCCAGAACCCACTTGACCGGAGTTGACCGGAGTTTGACTGCGAGAGTGATGACTGCAAGAGATTGACTGCCGTTGATGATTGAGGGTGGCGATTGTCGCCATTGGACCGATCAGAGTAGGCCTGTCACTGTTTAGCGGGGTATCAAAGGATCTCTTGAGGGAATCTAGCCGTCTGGGTGCCCAGCTGACGACGGGACGATCGTTGGGGTCAGCAGCTCTCCTCTACCTCGGCTCACAACACCACATGTCTCGAGCAGCTTAGTGAAACCCTCTTGCTAACGGGAAGCTAAAGCTTCTCTCAACTGTACAAGGTCTGATTGGCTCACTCCCTTCTGCTTTATGGATGTACTGGGGGTAAAGTGAGGCCAGCTGAGTGATACAGGGTCGCACACTAAAACCATGAGTCTAGGGGATACCTAGAGGAACATTTTATCTCCCTTATTACGGGTGTATGTTGAGTTGGGTGGAGCATGGTTCACGGGTATTGGTGGACCCAGTAACAAACCAATAATAGTGACAATATATTTGGGTGTAGTTGACACCATTTTTCAGTTACTGATATTATCGTGACGTGTGTAGTTTAATATTTCTTAAACAATTTTGGTAGTATTGTTTTTGAATGTTTGTGTCACTAAGTGGAACCAAAGTGATACTGTGATTTGATTCTTTTAATGCATTTAATTTTTCTTTATAATCCCGATCTCAGGTATAACCTTTGTTCCCCAGAGTAGTGTTTAAGTTAGGTTAGGAGGTGTGCATCTGTTGGTATAACATAATTATATTGAGTGCCCTTAAGGCCTATTCATTGTAGAGTATTTAATTTCTTATTTTTTAATACCATTTCCTCAGTGACTGATATTATTTTGTTGAAAACCCTTAAGGCCTGTTTCATATGTGCAAGCAACATTTCTTACTACTTCAAATTTATTGTTGCCTGAGTTTCTAATAATTTCTATATCATGTATAACTTTTATTCCCCAGAGTAGTGTTTTAAGTTCAAGTTAAGAGGTGCGCATATTGGTGTACCATTATTTGATTGTGTTTGTAGTGTTGGAGGGAATATAAGTGTCTAAATTTTACAGTGTGTCTCATTCATCCCAGTCACAGACGCTATCCTTCCACGGGTCACGGACAATTCATTTTGTTTAGTAGATTTAAGTGTTCTTGTGCTGGTTCGGGATTTTTCTCAAAGGGGCGCTTCCACTGCCATTACCATCTATTAATCTTTAATAAACCCCAAGTCAAGTGAGAAAATAAAGTCCAGTAAATTCCGACCGGTTACATATATATATATATATATATATATATATATATATATATATATATATATATATATATATATATATATATATATATATATATATATATATATATATATATATATATATATATATATATATATATATAATATTCAGAAATTTCAGTGCGATAATTTTAAACGCCGCGCCATTGGCGATACTGAGTTTCAAGGTCGTCTGAGGGAAGACAGCGCTCATCAACAGTAGTGAGAGTTTCGGGAACTGCACCCATATAATGTTAAGTATACTCTGGCGACTTTATCTGGAGGCGAATTTTGAAATTAAATATTAGATATTAAATTAGAAATAATTATAGATCGTTTCCCAGAGTGAAAATGTTGCGTACCTCCTAATGAAGCTGTTAATCGTCTGGTAAATAGGTCGCTCCTTGAAAGGGAGTCCTGAGAAAGAGAGTCAGGAGAGATGATCGTGTGAACTGGTTTCCTTCGTTTATTCAACATCAGTATAAGCAAGTAAGTTTTATTCAATCTCTCAGAGCTTAGATAGGGCGGTAGAAACAAACAATGAGTGAGTACAATAGCTAACAGAGGGGTTTTACAGGGATTCTGTAGACCCCACACGAGCGGTGAGGCGAGTGGTGAAGCGGGCGGTATAAAGCGTCCCCACACGAGCTGTATGAACGTCCACTGACCTGAGTTTGAGCCATGCTGTTGAGTATGGTGAGAGTTGGAGTGAAACCAGCTGTCTGTGTGCCCAACTAACGACGTGACGATCGTTTGGGGTCATCAGCTCTCCTCTACTTCGGCTCACAATATCACATATCGTCAAGCAGTTTAGTGAGAACCTTTGCTAACGGGAAGCTAAAGCTTCTCTCAACTGTATAAGGTCGTAGTTGCTCACTCCCTTCCGTTCATGCATGTACTGAGTGTAAAATGAGGCCAGCTGAGTGAATGAATCATCACACACTGAGGCCAAGAGTCTAATGGAACTTAGAGGTATGTCTTCCAAGGTGGAGAAAGGCTTGTTTGTGCCCTAACTGCAGGTGCCTGTTGGTTGTGCCCTAAAGAGCTACGGAGTGCATGTGGAATCTATGTGTTAGGTTAGGGAGCATGTGTTTATGGGTATTGGTGGACTCGGTAACTACTTAATCTAGTGATAATAGTTTTTCAGTTACTGATATTGTCTTGCTGTGTGTAATTAATATCTCTTAAATAATTTTGATATTATTGAATATTTATGTTGGTGCCACTAACTGGTGCCAGAGTGAGGGAACTATTTTTTCAGATGAGGTTCCTCTTTTCTGTTGTAAGTGATACTGTGATTTAGTGCCTTTAATGCATTTAATATTTCTTTATAATTTCAATCTCGGGTATAACTCTAGTTCTCGGAGTAGTGTTTTAAGTTAGGTTAGGAGGTGGGCATCTGTTGGTGTAACATAATTATGTTGAAAGCCATTAAGGCCTATTTATGGAGGAGTTAATGATTTCTTATTTTTTTATACCATTTTCTCAGTGATTGATATATATTAGTTGTTGAAAACCCTTAAGGCCGCATCTGTTGGTGTAACATAATTTTATTGAGTGCCTTAAGGTCTATTGATGGTGGAGTTAATAATTTCTAATTTTTCTACCATTTCCTCAGTGGTTGATATTATTTTGTGGAAAGCCCTTAAGGCCTGTTTCATGTGTGCAAGCAACACTTTGAATTTATTGTTGTGTAATGAGGCATTGTCTGAGTTGCTAATAATTTCAATATTATGTATAACTTTTATTCCCCAGAGTAGTGTTTTAAGTTCAGGTTAAGAGGTGCACATATGTTGGTGTACCATTATTTGATTGTGTCTGTAGTGTTGGAGGAAATATACATAAGTGTCTAAATTTTACAGTGTGTCTCATTCATCCCAATCACAGATGATATCCTTCCACAGGTCACGGAGAATTCATTCTTGTTAGTAAATTTAAGTGTTTTGTGCTAGTTCGGGTTTTTTCTCCAAGGGGGGCTTCCACTGCGATTTCCATCTAATAATATTTAATAAACCCCTAGTCAAGTGAGAAATTAAATTCCACCAATTCCGACCGGTTACAAATGGTAGCAGAGCGTAGTTATTTTTATTTCGTGACTGATAGTTCTGTGTTTGGGATAATGGACGTAATCATGGATTAGATGGAAACGGTAGAGTGTGTGACCTCAGTTCTACTCATATTCGCCGTGGGAATGGGTTTGTTGTTGTTGACGGTGCAGGGGTACTCGGAGAAAAGGAGAGAGACAGTCCGGGTTTGGTACAGTTGAGAGAAGAGTTCGTGGAACATATTGGAATGCTAGTAGGGAAAATCCAGGGAGAATATCAGGAACGAATGGAACAATTTTGAGGGGAAGATCAATGGGGAATGTCAAGCATGGGCGAACCAAATCAGGGGGGAGTGTGGAGTATATGTACAACAGTTAAGGGGGGAGTACCACACGCAATTGCAACAGTTAGAGAAGGAACATCAACAACACCTAGCTCAGTTGGGGAATGCACTAGCTAGGGTAGAGACACGGTATCAAATACAACATAATGAGACAATGTGTGAGATTAGGAGACACAATAGTAGAGTGGGAACTAGTCTCGGGGCCGGGTTGACCATGTCTAAGCTCGACGGTAGGACAGGAGTAGAGGTAGGGAAGTGGTTAAGAGAAGTTGACCGAACCCTCAAGCTGCTAGACGGAGACGAAGCCGGTCGAATATAATTCATAATAAAGCGTCTTGCGGGGCCTGCGGCAGATCGTGTATACAGTGCACGCCGAGATTGGGAAACAGTAGACGAGTTGACTAGTTATTTGTAGCAGCAATACGGTTGGCAGACGGCCACGTACGATGCCATTCAGAACGTGATAAATCGGAAACAACGGGACAACGAAACGCTTCTTGAATATTTTGATGCTATGCTTGATTTAAACAACGAATTGAACCGCCATGGACATAAATATGATAAGGCCCTGTTGGGAGATGTAATCACTGGGGGACTAAAGGAGGAACAAAGCCGTATGTGGTTATTGGAAGAGATCCAAAAGTATCCTCACCGTAGTCTAGATGAGTGGATCACGGGGCTGAGAGAGGCGGAACAAAAACGACAGGCTTTGAGGGAGGTACCGCTGACTAAGGGAAGAGAAAACGGACCGCAGGCTGGGGGCTCGATTCTCCCGAAGTGCTATGCGTGTGGACAAGAGGGCCACCTCAGTTTCAAGTGCACGAACAGGTCCGGACCAGGAGAGTGTTCCAAGGGGATACGTGGCCAATGGCCAGTATCGAATTGGAAATAATAATCAGAACTGACGGTCGGGAAACGGGAGTCCCTGCCAACCGTTTCTGGGCCCACCAATAGATTCCGGCTGCGATGTTACGAACTAAGAGAGAGAGCGGACCCTTGGTCAAACGTGGTCCGTGTGAGAAATTTAATCGCGACAGAAGGTACCTTGAGACTGAAAGCAGAGTGTCCCAAGGTTTCGGTGCTTGTAGCCGATCGTGAAATGTGGGGTTTAGCAGATACTGGGGCAGAAGTGTCGCTAAGTGATGAAAACTTCTACTGTCGGGAGCTGGAGCCTGCAGGCGTTGTGTTGCAGCCCACTCGAATATTGGTAAAAGGGGCGTCGGTGTCTTCAGTGCCGTGTGTGGGGTGTATTCGGGTCACTATGGTCGTATGTGGGGCTGTTGGTTTGTCCAGGGATTGAGACCCAGGGTAAGGGGCAATTGTATGTTGGGTTGTTGGGGATGAATGTGCTGGGGGAGGTTGCGGAGATCTGGCCGCACATGTATCACTGGTGCAGGGAAGCCAGAAGCACCGCTCAGTGGAAAATTGCTTGCATGAGGTTAGGCAGTTATGTGCAATGGAGGCCACCAGTCTGGGGTATTGAACGACGGAGAGATTGAAAACCCCAACCATCCCTTCCCGGAGTACTCGGTTGCTGTCAGTATGTGTTTCCTCATTAAGCTAGGAAGGTAACAAAGAAGTAGTGATTGAGCCTCTAACAATGGAGGATGAAGGCTGGATGCCTGAGGGTGTGATAGTGTTGCCGACAGCTGTAAGAGTGGTGAGAGGTATGACCCAGGTGTTGGTGGCAAATCTGTCTGATCATCGTAGGAAATTGAGGGGCAATTGGCGGACTGGGAAAGTGGCTTCTGGGACAGAAGTCGAGGCAGACACCACTGATGAAGTGTATGTGAAGACAGTTCAATCGGATGCCAGTACGGAGGTCAAAGTGCACACGGAGAAAATGAATGAGGAACAAGAGAGTGTAGTTAGGGGTTTAGTAGAAGAGTTTAGTGATCTTTTTGAAGGGGAGGGCCAGCCCATAGGAAAGGCTATTGGGGTTCAGCATGAGATCCCAGTGACAACAGACAGGACAGTTCGGGTGCCATACCGGAGGATCCCTCCAAGCCAGGTACCAGAGGTGAAGCAGCACATTAGCCAGCTGTTAGATCAGGGAGTAATCCAGCATAGTGAGAGTCCGTACTCTGCCGCCATTGTAGTAGTAAGGAAAAAGGACGGGACGCTGAGGTTGTGCATTGACTATCGTAACTTAAATAAAGTCACGGTACGCGATGTGTTTCCTCTGCCTAGAATAAATGAAACTCTAGAATCTCTGACAGGGGCCCAGTTTTTCTCAACTTTTGATCTGGCGGCGGGATATCACCAGATAGAAGTAATACCTTCAGACCGTCCAAAGACTGCCTTCAGCACAAGCTTCGGACACTTTGAGTAGAGGCGACTGCCTATGGGATTGTCAAATAGTCCGGGAACCTTTCAGAGATACATGGAGCGGATTTTAGGGGATAAGATTTTCTCCTCGTTGCTTGTATACCTTGATGATGTGATGGTGTTTTCAAGTACAATAGATCAGCATATAGTCAGATTGAGGGAATTACTTTGCAGGATGACGGAGAATAACTTAAGATTTAAACCTAAAATGTGTGAAATAATGGTTTCCAATGTAAGTTATTTAGGATATCAGGTGTCAGCTGAAGGCATCACAGCTGATCCTGAGAAAATTAGGGTAGTAAGAGATTGGCCAGTCCCTCAGACGGTGAAAGATGTGCGGTCTTTTGTAGGGTTCACATCATTTTATAGGAAATTTGTTAAAGGGTTTACCCAAATAGCTGCTCCACTGCATGCGTTGATGCATGGGAAATCTAAGGATCGGGTAGATAGTGAGTGGAGAGAGGAACAGCAACAGGCTTTTGAGAAACTGAAAGACAGGGTGACGCAGACACCGGTGTTGGCTTGCCCAGATTTCACTCAGGAGTTTATATGAGAGACAAATGCAAGTTTTAGTGGGCTAGTTGCAGTGCTGTCCCAGCGGAAGGACGGCAGGTTGCATCCGGTGTGCTGTGCAAGTCGGGGCCTGAGGAAATCAGAACGTAACATGAACAACTATAGTTCTCGTAAGTTAGAGATGTTAGCACTCAAGTGGGTAGTAGTAGATAAATTCAGGGATTAATTGGCGGGGAAACATTTCACGGTCTATACAGATAACAACCCACTCAGTCACCGAGAGAAGGCTAAGCTAGGTGTCGTGGAAAGTAGGTGGAATGCGGATCTCGAGCAGTTTAACTATACTATAGAGTACAAGCCGGGAAAAAACAACATTGTGGCGGATACTCTACCTAGAATCCCGACGGAACAGGAGGAAGATAGCGAAGAAGAGTACACAGCTATGCATGTAGTAGAGGAGAACGGGGCAGGAAGGAAGGAACTGTGGACAATAGATGGGCTGCGTAGGGAGCAAGAAGGCATGAACTATGTTATAAAAATGCGACGATGGGTGGTGGGAGAGCTGCCGGAGGACGAGGTACAGGTAGAGCTCCAAAATCAGAGCGCACCCAACCTTCATAGCGAGCGGACGTGCTACGCGTCGCTCCATGCTCAGTTCAAATCGCTGACCGTTACGATTGTGTGCCTTGTTTTTCGCGTTGGCTCCGTTCTGACTGCTTTATCATGTAGTTGTACATGGATATCATTATTCTTGTACACTGCGCTTCTTCCGTATCCTATCCTTTCGCCTAAAGTCCCTGCTGTTTGGTAACGACGCGAACCATGCGGGCAGAGCCTCAAGGGGAGCCCTCAGAGGGCTGCTGAGTCGAGACAGTAAGGGTGGCAACATTTTCTGTTAGGGATTCGACAGTGCTTCATAACCTGTCACTGCTAGGTGTTAGGGCTTGGCTAGGCCCCCGCCAGGGGATTGTCTGTTCACCCTACCCCCAGACCCGTCTTTACTCGCCCAGCAAGCGGACAGAAGGAGCGGCATCCATGGGGTTTAGCTGAGGTGGACAGATTAGGTAGAATTTTCATTCATTCATTCATGTATGTTACTGACCATGGCCAAAGTGAGAGTGAAGATCTCCGGAACCCCGACCCAGGGGTCTCGGATAGGGCTAAAAAGGCTATTGAGCGACCTAAGGGTGAGAATAAATAGACTTGTGGATCTGAGAGATGGCTACATCATCCTCACAGAAACAGCTGAAGATGCTGATAAACTACTTAAGTCTAGTGCCATGGACAAATTGAAAACCAACGGTTACGAGGTCATTGTCCCACGGGAATACGGCGCCAAGCTCACCCTTGTATGTAAGAAGTTAGACAAAGATGTAGTGGAAAATAACGCAGAAGAAATAAGAGATGAAATACAAAAGCAAAACAATGTCAAGGTTATGGAGGTGTATCCTATGTATGCCCATAATATAATCAAGGTTCGCTTTGCAGACACAACGGATGCAAAAAGAATGAAGGAGAAGGGGCTCTATGCATATGGCACTTCCATCTCATCCCACCAAATAGAATATGAAAAGTATATGCCCATCCAACAATGTATGAAGTGCTATAAATACAATGACCACATGACCAAGAACTGCCCCATGCAAGGGGTCATATGCTCTGAGTGTTCTTCTGATCAGCACTTCTACAAAGACTGCCGTAGCACCATAAAAAAGTGTGTCGTCTGCGAGGGTGACCACAGGACCTTCTCTGCCACCTGCCTGGTCAGGAAACAGGTACTTCAAGAAACAGAGAAGAAACTGACCGAAATTACCAAACAAAAAGAAACCAGGGAAATTTCTAACACCATAGGAAGGACCACTCAGTCGACGATCATGGCTTACAGCCAAACCCTAAAAGACGCTCTAAAAGAAACTCAAGCAGACTCCCAAAAGCTCAACAATGTCAGCGAGACCATGGAAGTCCTGCAACCAGAGATAAGAACCATCAAGGACACAATAAAACATGCAGTTACTGAGTCACTGGGCGCCATGAGGGACGCAGTGGCCGAGAGCATCGGGAGCGTCTCCTCTCCACAGCTGGACGAGTCCAAAGCCACCACTATATACTTGTCTTACCTGCATGCCCATCACATGAACATGGTTCATCCAGGTTCATTCTCGAAACACCTCAACGAGACACTAACCAGGAACAACATTGCACCTGTTGAAATAAGTGACAAAGTCCCTTCAAAAGAAATCCTTAAGGCATTAACCCACTCAACGACTTATCGACGACCTCAACCCACGCCAGAAATAGACCATGACCTCCTTGACTTAGGCAAAAGTCAGTATAACTGCAGTCCCGACGTGGCAAGTCAGTCCCCCTGGGATCACAGCTCCAACGACACCGTAAATGCCCGCGATCCCATTACATGCACTCCCAGCGACGACAGTGACCATCGGACTGCAACCACAGTCAATGGTTGCGACCAGATGATAACGACTCACCCCACAGAGGAACAAGACCCTCGAGCTGCAGCGTTAGTTGATTACCAGGACACGCAGGCCCAGGACCTGAACCCCTTCCTGTACACGGGTGACGAGAAGTTCGAGGGCCCGCCATTGACTGACAAGCAGATGTCCGAAGGTTCTGCTAAGAAGTTCCGTCCCCCTAGAAATGGCAGAAGCTGAGCAAACACTCCAAGCGACGCCCCAAGCTACAGTCTCCGAAATGGCAGTAGTTAGCAGGATGAAAATTGTCCAACATAATATCCTACACTGGTCCTTTAATAGACGTAACGAACTGTCTAATTTATACTATCAATTAGACCCAGACATTATTCTGTTAAACAGTACGGGCATAAAGGACGAAACTAAGCTGAAAATTTTTGGCTACACTGTATACCAGAGGAACATGACGGGTGAGCTGAACGATGGTGTCGCTGTGGCCATCAGGTTACGGCTGAGTCACAGAGTGTTGCCAGACTTCGAGGATTCAGTTGTAGGAGTGCAGGTGGAGACAACTAGGGGACCTGTTATCATATGCACAATGTACCTACCTCCCAGACGTCCTTACTTACCCGAACAAGACCTAAACCAGTTGCTACGCCACAGAAAACCAACATACATCATAGGGGACTTAAATGCGCGCCACGCCATACTAGGACACGGTAATGAGAACAACGTCGGTGTGGCGCTGTATGACAACATCAGAAGGGGAAAACTGAGACACCTCGGGCCAGATTTCCCGACATTGATCAGACGTGCCAGTGCCACAACACCCGACATAATCCTCTCTAACAACGAGGCCGTCCTGAACAGGCACGTTACCGCCGGACCCATCAGTACCAGCGATCACCTGCCAGTCGTCGTAACGCTATCATCCAATCCCATTATGATCCCCGCCAACATCAGGTCAAACCTCAAACGGGCAGACTGGGACTCCTTCAAGGAGTCTCTCAGTTTCAAGCAGGGGAGAAACATGGAAGAAGCCAGCCCCAATGACATCGACGACGCGGTCGAACAATGGTATAAGGATGTGAAGACGGAGATGGACAACAACATCCCGACCACCAGTTACAGGACCATTCCCCATCCTCACACTAGTCACCAGCTGAGGCAGCTCAGTGTCCAGTACGCTCACGTGAGACAGCTAGCCAGTATCCGCGGGTGGACGCAGGAGCTGAGAGACCGGTACCGAGAGCTACAGACGGACATCCAGCACGAGAGCAAAAGTCTACATGAACAAAATTGGGCCGCCTTGGTGTGGGAGGCAGCCAACAATTACCGCGATTCTGCTGCATTCTGGAAGGGGATCAAGCGACTGATGGGTTCCACCTCTAGCATGGTCCCTTACCTGCTCGACCAAAACAACGTAAAAATATTCGAGGAAGAAAAGAACCAAGAACAACTACATCGGCGATATTTACGAAAGATATTTAACATTAGTGAACAGGAGAACGAGGGCTTCGACAGGGAGTTTGAGGAGGACATTTTAGGTCAGTTGCAGGACCATCAGCACCTGCTCCAGCCGCTTCCACGGACTGACTTCACTAGACTGGTGGACGCAAGCTACCTGACGGAGCGCATAGTTCCTGCAGACGTGTCAGCCGTCATAAAAGGGTTTAAAAACAAATCACCTGGTCAAAGTCACATTAACAAGAAGATCCTGGCTCAACTCCCCGACAACATGATAGAGAGGCTTGCTCATATATGCAACGCCTGCCTCGCCTCTGGATACTTCCCTAAGATGTTCAAAATTGCCGTTATTCGCCTCATACCAAAAGCAGGGAAGCCTCCAAACAAAGTGGAAAACTTTCGACCAATATCGCTGCTAGAGGTACCAGCCAAAATCTTCGAAAAAATAGTCAACGAGCGATTGCGGATGTATCTGGAGGACGAAGACGTGCTTAATCCCCGCCAGTTCGGCTTCCGCCAGTACCGAGGCACATCCACCGCCATAGCTCAGGCCTACGAGCAGATCGCCAATGCCATGACTGGCCGCCTGCAGTGCAATATAGTACTGAGGGACGTCACCAAGGCGTTTGACAAAGTTTGGCACGCAGGGCTGCAGTATAAGATCATACAACTGGGGCTACCCTAAAATCTGACGAGCCTGCTGTGCAACTTCATTATGGACCGCAGAGCCAAAATCAAGATGCAAGAACATTCTGGAGAAGAATTCTCACTATCGAGCGGCGTGCCTCAGGGCTCTTATATCTCACCAACCCTTTACACGCTCTACACGGCTGACCTGCCACCCCCAATCGTCGGCAGCGAGTACGTCATGTATGCCGACGATGTAACACAGATCGTCACCTGCCCAGGAAGGTCCACAGCAAGGATGGCGCGACTCACTGCTCGGGCAATAGAGGAGATCTCGGAGTATGAAAATAAATGGAAAATAAAAACAAACAAAACGAAATTTGAGGTCATATCCATAGCCAAATTCAAACCTGCCCCATTGATGATCGACGACGAAGAGATTGAGTACTCTAAACAAGGCAGGTTGCTCGGCCTCATCATTTCTCGGACGGGCATCATTCCCCACGTGAATGACAGACTAAATAAAGCCAAAGTCGCCGCAGCCAAATTAAAACGTTTTAAATTGATGCCTGAGAAGATACAAGTTCACCTGTACAAGGCGCTGGTAAGGCCTGTGTTGGAGTACCCATCTATACCACTCGTCACACTCGGGAAGACCAGACTACAACAACTACAGAGCTTCCAAAACAAGTGTTTGAGGTCAGCCAGTGGCCAAGCGCCACCCTACCAGGAGACAGTGGAAACCATCCACCTAAGAAATAAAACAGAGGCCCTCAACTTCAGGTTCCATCGCCTAGGGAAGAAGGTTTGGGACAAGCTCCTGGACGACCCTCACAGCCCAGACCACCTACGCGGGGAAGACATCAACGGAGGGAGACCCCACGCCTGGTGGCCCCGGAGTCTGCCCGCACTACAACAACCCAACCCGCGACCCATCTATGTCCGCCACAGTGATCCACCTTAGATTAAAACTTAGATGATATAAATTCACATTTAACAAGTCACAATCAAGTGAGTCCATAACGTAATACAGTATAAGATGTTAATAAACTTGTAATTGTAAAATCAATCTAGTCATTGTCTACTAAAATAACCATTGTGCAACCTCATTCTAAATCCTAGGTTGGCTTAGTTAGCCAACAAACTCTGTAATATGTAAAACAAGGGGTGTCGTCCCCCTCTGTTTAACTCATTAAACTTCTTTTCCAACCTTTCCCCCCACGACTATATGTTGTGACTTCTCCATCCCTCATGTCTGGCTGTGCCTTGAGCCCCAGCATACCTTCCATCCTTTCCCCACCTTAACCTAAAAAAAAAAAAAAAAAAAAAAAAAAAAAAAAAAAAAAAAAAAAAAAAAAAAAGCTCCAAAATGATGACTTCCGCAAGATGTACCGAGCGAGGAAATCCTTGATCGTAAGAGAAGAGGTTGTCTGGCATAGAAAACCCGAAGGAAAGAATCTATGGAGGGAGGTGCCAGTGTTATCTTCAATCTTGCAGGAGGCTTTGATTAGAGCCTGCCACGACGAGGTGGGACATCAGGGGCGAGATGGTACTCTGTCGCTGGTGCAGGAGCGAGGGTTTTGGCCAGACATGGGAGAAACAGTGCGGGACTACATAGCCAGCTGCAGAAGGTGTGGGGTGGCAAAAGAGAAGTAGTTCAGAGAGGTGCAGGTAAATGAGAAAATGCAGGTCGTCGAGCGTGAGTTGGAGGAGTCGTGAGTAGGGCAGAGGGGATTGGAGAGATGGTTAGGTCAGAAATGTGCGTTGAGTAGTGGTTGTTGTCATGAGCGGGATTGAGAGTACGGTTGTAATGGCCAGGGCCTCACTAATATGGACTGGTACCTTGTCAGAGGGTTGGTCTGCCGGCATGAGGTTCGGAGACGTGGATTGGGTCGATCGTTGAAGACGTGAGAGCATTCGTTTGGACTGGGTAATGTTTTGACACTAGTTCCTCATAGTTCAAGGGTTAGGCCAAAGGAGAGCATGTTTGTTTTGGACTGTTTATTGTTTGACATTGGTGCTCTAGTTTAAGGGCCAGGCAAAAGGGGAGCGTGTTTGTTCTGGTTGGTTTTGAATTGGGCTAGGCAAGGAATGGAGTTGTTGGCTGCGAGTTGGAATGGTGCAGATTTGATGGTGGTTCCTAAGTTGTTCTTTCAGCACATGAGGATAGTACTGTTTTCTTTTAGGGGGGTCGAGTGTTAGCGGGAGAGAGAGAAGGGGAGAAGAGAAGACGCAAATGCTGCTTTTGGCATGTTGCAGGTGTGAGATGCAGTTATTAGAGCAAGTCTTAAGGGGGGGCGCATGCATGTTTTCTCAGCACATGAGGACAGTGCTGTTTTCTTTTAGGGGGCTCGAATGTTAGCAGGAGAGAGAAGGGGAGAAGAGAGGACGGAAATGCTGCGTTTGGCATGTTGCAGGTGTGAGATACACTTATTAGAACACGTCTTTTAGGAGGGTCGTATGCATGTTTTTCTCAGCACATGAAGACAGTGCTGTGTTTTTTAGGAGGGTCGCTTGTAATATTCAGAAATTTCATTGCGATAATTTTAAAAGCCGCGCCATTGACGATACTGAGTTTCAAGGTCGTTTGATGGAAGACAGCACTCATCAACAGTAGTGAGAGTTTCGGGAACTGCACCCATATAATGTTAAGTATACTCTGGCGACTTTATCTGGAGGTGAATTGTGAAATTAAATATCAGTTATTAAACTAAAAATAATTATAGATCGTTTCCCAGTCTGAAAATGTTGTGTACGTCATAATGAAGCTGTTAATCGTCTGGTAAATAAGTCACTCCTTGAAAGCGTGAATGCTTGAGAGCGCGTGGGTTAGGGAGTCGTGAGAGAGAGAGTTAGGAGAGATGATCGTGTGAACTGGTTTCCTTCGTTTATTCAACATCAGTATTAACAAGTAAGTTTTATTCAATCTTTCAGAGCTTAAATAGGGAGGTAGAAACAAACAATGAGTGAGGACAATAGCTAACAGAGGGTTTTTACAGGGATTCTGTAGACCCCACACGAGTTGTGAAGCGGGCGGCATCAGGCGAGCTGTGAGGCGAGTGGTGAAGCGGGCGGTAGGAAGCGTCCCCACACGAGCTGTATGAACGTCCACTGATGTAAGTTTGAGCCACGCTGTTGAGTATGGTGAGAGCTGGAGTGAAACCAGCTATCTAGGTGCCCAACTAACGATGTGACGATCGTTTGGGGTCATCAGCTCTCCTCTACTTTGGCTCACAATATCACATATCTTCAAGCAGTTTAGTGAAAACCTTTGCTAACGGAAAGCTAAAGCTTCTCTCAACTGTATAAGGTCGTAGTTGCTCACTCCCTTCCGTTCATGCATGTACTGAGTGTACAATGAGGCCAGCTGAGTGAATGAATGATGACACTCGGAGGCCAAGAGTCTAGTGGAACTTAGAGGTACATCTTTCAAGGTGGAGAAAGGCTTGTTTGTGCCCTAACTACGGGTGCCTGTTGGTGGTGCCTTAAAGAACTATGGAGTGCATGTGGAATCTATGTGTTAGGTTAGGGAGCATGTGTTTATGGGTATTGGTGGACTCAGTAACTTCTTAATCTAGTGATAATAGTTTTTCAGTTACTGATATTGTCTTGCTGTGTGTAATTAATATCTCTTAAATAATTTTGATAGTATTGTATTTTTATGTTGGTGTCACTAACTGGTGCCAGAGTGAGGGAACTGTTTTTTAAGAAGAGGTTTCTCTTTTCTGTTGTAAGTGATACTGTGATTTAGTTCCTTTAATGCATTTAATATTTCTTTATAATTTTAATCTCAGGAATAACCCTAGTTCTCAGAGTAGTGTTTTAAGTTAGGTTAGGAAGTGGGCATCTGTTAGTGTAACATAATTTTGTTGAATGCCATTAAGGCCTATTTATGGTGGAGTTAATGATTTCTTATTTTTTTATACCATTTTCTCAGCGATTGATATTAGTTGTTGAAAACCTTTAAGGCCCCATCTGTTGGTGTACCATAATTTTATTGAGTGCCCTTAAGGCATATTCATGATGGAGTTAATAATTTCCTATTCTTTATACCATTTCCTCAGTGGTTGATATTATTTTGTGGAAAGCCCTTAAGGCCTGTTTCATGTGTGCAAGAAACACTTCTTTATACTTTGAATTTATTGTTGCCTAATGAGGCATTGTCTGAGTTGTAAATAATTTCAATATCATGTATAACTTTTATTCCCCAGAGTAGTGTTTTAAGTTCAGGTTAAGAGGTGTGCATATGTTGGTGTACCATTATTTGATTGTGTCTGTAGTGTTGGAGTGAATATAAGTGTCAAAATATTACAGTGTGTCTCATTTATCCCAATCACAGATGCTGGTTCGAGTTTTTTCTCCAAGTGGCGCTTCCATTGCAATTTCCATCTAATAATATTTACTAAACCCCTAGTCAAGTGAGAAATTAAATTCCACCAATTCCGACCGGTTATATATATATATATATATATATATATATATATATATATATATATATATATATATATATATATATATATATATATATATATATATATATAAATCATGTAGATCCACAATGAAACGTGGATAAGATAAATCTTGATAAAATCACACAGGAAAAAGGGAAACAATGGAGCACCTTAGCTTTCGTCTTTATTCAAGACATCTTCAGAGGCAACTGAATTACAAGGACTGAGAGAGGCTTAAGTACACAGGGTGACCTTACTAAACATGAGGTCAGGTCAAAAACATGACATCCACTAATCTGCACACCAACACCACCACAACACAAAGGAGCTTAAAAGAAAGGGCAACGTAACTAGTCATGTTAAGTCAGGTAAAAAATATGGAGACCCACTAATCATCTATATATATATATATATATATATATATATATATATATATATATATATATATATATATATATATATATATATATATATATATATATATATATATATATATAACAAAGAAGTATGTGTGTTTGTGTGTCCGCACGAGAATCTCGGAACCTACTTTACCGAACTGTAGTAATGATGGATGTTGTTATATGTAGTGATGATGATGGATGGTGTTATATGTAGTGATAATGGATGATGTTATATGTAGTGATGATGGGTGGTGTTATATGTAGTGATGATGGATGGTGTTATATGTAGTGATGATGGATGTTGTTATATGTAGTGTTGATGGGTGGTGTTATATGTAGTGATGATGGATGGTGTTATATGTAGTGATGATGGATGATGTTATATGTAGTGATGATGGATGTTGTTATATGTTGTGATGATGGGTGGTGTTATATGTAGTGAGGATGGATGGTGTTATATGTAGTGATAATGGATGGTGTTATATGTAGTGATGATGGGTGGTGTTATATGTAGTGATGATGCATGATGTTATATGTAGTGATGATGGATGTTGTTATATGTAGTGATGATGGGTGGTGTTATATGTAGTGATGATGGATGGTGTTGTATGTAGTGATGATGGATGATGTTATATGTAGTGATGATGGGTGGTGTTATATGTAGTGATGATGGATGGTGTTATATGTAGTGATGATGCATGATGTTATATGTAGTGATGATGGATTTTGTCATATGTAGTGATGATGGGTGGTGTTATATGTAGTGATGATGGATGGTGTTATATGTAGTGATGATGGATGATGTTATATGTAGTGATGATGGGTGGTGTTATATGTAGTGATGATGGATGGTGTTATATGTAGTGATGATGGATGTTGTTATATGTAGTGATGATGGGTGGTGTTATATGTAGTGAGGATGGATGGTGTTATATGTTGTGATGATGGATGGTGTTATATGTAGTGATGATGGGTGGTGTTATATGTAGTGATGATGGGTGGTGTTATATGTAGCGATGATGGATGGTGTTATATGTAGTGATGATGCATGATGTTATATGTAGTGATGATTGATGTTGTTATATGTAGTGATGATGGGTGGTGTTATATGTAGTGATGATGGATGTTGTTATATGTAGTGATGATGGATGATGTTATATGTAGTGATGATGGATGGTGTTATATGTAGTGATGATGGATGATGTTATATGTGGTGATTATGGGTGGTGTTATTGGAGAAGTTCGGGGTACTTGGTTCTAACTACAGGAGCGAACAAAAACACCTGTAGAGTTCTGCAGGTTCTCATTAACGGAAACATACAGGGGTGTGCTTCCAAGCGCAGGTAGTCCTTTCACTCCTATAGGGTCAACTGACCTCACTCTGACCTCTCGGGCGACATGTGGTAAGTGGAATACTAGCAGCTTCCAGATGTCGCCAGGCACATTTATCTAAGCGTGTGGTGACATGAAACAGGGGCATTGCCACATGCTACTGACTAGAGAAATAATGTGTATATATATAGTACAGACATGGTATACATACAACATACATAATATACATACACCTCCCCCCCCCCTATACGCTCATAGCAAAGTCTTGAGCAGACCTTTTCCTGTGGATCCGTTCTGAGCGTCGAGGGGCTTAATCACTGGGGGGAATGTGGGACTCAGCACTGGTGACGGGGTCAGCGGGATGGGATGCTTTACGGGGTGGAGGAAACGGGGGTTCCTCCACCACGCCCGACCGCTGGGTAACCGCACCTGGTAGTCCCGTGACCTGCCGAGACCCATGACTAAGCCCACTTTGTCCCAACGTAGGGAGGTCGGGTCCTGGACACGGACTTGGGTGCCGACACTCAACCTGGGGAGAGGTCGGGCGTGGTCGTTGTGGCGGGCGAAGACGTCTTGAATACGTTCGGCGGCACGGCGATCACAATCCTCTGTCATGGCCTGCCACTCATTGGAGAAGGATTGAGGGTTAGCAGGGACACAAGAACGGAGGGGGCGTCCATACAAGACTTGGGCAGGGGAGCGTCCGGTGTAATTGGGTGTGTTGCGGAGCTCAAGGAGACCCTGGTCGAAGGCCTCGCAGTCAATATTCCCAGAAGGGGCCACTTTGAAGATGGGGTGCTTCAGGGATTTGAGAGCAGCCTCAGCGTGGCCGTTGGACTGCGGGTAATGAGGCGGTGACAACACATGCCGGACTCCCCATCGGTCGAGGAACGCGGCAAAGTCCAGGCTTGTGAACTGGGGCCCTCCGTTGGTTCGCAGGCGCGCAGGAACGCCCACGTAACGGAAGTAGTGGCGGAACTTACTGATCGTGGCGGCAGATTTCGTATCATTACTGCACTTGATGACAACCGGCCAACCAGAGAGACGGTCGACGATAACCAGGAAGGACTCTCCTGACACACAGAAAAAGTCGGCCGACACAGACTCAAAGGGGCGGGTGGGGTTGTCGTCACTCATGAAGGGTTCCTGCTGCTGGCTGGGTTGTAGTACTTGGCGTGGCTTACACGCCTGGACAGCATTGGAGATGTCGGGGTCGATGCCAGGCCGGAACACAGTCTGTCTTGCACGCCGTTTGGTGGCCTCGGCTCCACAGTGACTGTCGTGGAGGCGAGCACCCTGTTGGCGTATTTTACCTCAAGAACCGGTGTTGGGAAGTCATGGGAGATGATGGCCAACTCTTGGCAATGTCTGTAGGACAGCAAAGGAGTCGGGACACCATTATGCACGTCAATCCAGGCTTGACACGACCTGTTGCCAAAGGTGACCTATGCATAGAGTGAACGAAGGGCTGGGGCGATCTGTGAACCATCTGCCGTGACGCAGAGGTCCTTGGGAGGCGGTCCTAGATCGCTTGGAGAGAGCCCCAAGCATTGCAAATGCTGGGGATCGATGACCGTAGCCTCAGCGCCGGTGTCAGGCAGCATCTCGAGACAGGATGACACATTGCCGTAGGTAACGATGACGCTGACGTGCTGGGGGACTTTGGTCCTGGGAAGCGAGGAGTACACCCTCCTAATATGGGTCGGGCTTTGTCCAGGGTCGTCGTGCCTCTGATTTGGCGACTGTGGGCGGCCCTCACTGGTGGAAGGGTGCTGCTGCTTCCGTCGACGCTGTCCCTTAGGTTTGTTGGTCGGACAACACTTGTCGTAGTGGCCCAGACGACCACACACATTGCACTGGACGTGTTTGGCTGGGCACCGTACTGTAAGTGACCAGTGGCCCTTGCGGTCACAACTGTCGCAGGTAGACTCGGCAGCTGGACACACCTGTGTTCCGTGCTGCCTACCACAGCTGTTGCAAAGGGAGCCGGGCGTGGGCGTGGTGGGCGTAGGCGTTGGGGCAGACTTCTTGTTCTTCTTGTACTGGGACACAGCACGTACAGCTGTAGGGGGAGCTCGGATGGAAGAGGTGGCACACCTGGCAGCCTCGTAGGAGCGACATATTGTCAACACATCCTTAAGAGAAGAGGAAGAGTCGAGGGAGCTGAGGCGTTGGACAAGCTCCTCGTCCTTAATACCCATCAGGATCACCTGCTTCAACTGGGTCTCCTCGCACTGCTGGTGATTACCGGGACATATGTCTATCTCTTCTGAGGCTCTCTTGAGTCGTACATGGAAATCGTCAAAAGTCTCGCCCTCCATCTGTCTACAGCTAAACACTTCCCTCCTGTAGAGAGCTTCATTCTGCTGACCTTTGATGTGCCGTTCTAGAACATCCAGTACCTCCTCTACAGACAACAAAGACGTCGGGGGCACTTGCAACGTGTGTTCCAACACATGCTGCGTTCCCAAAAATAGACACATACGTAGCTGAATGAGCTGTTTAGGCTGTGGCAAGCTCTGGAGATCCACCATTGTAGCATAATCAGTCCACCGTCGCCGGCACTCACGAAAAGTCTGGAAAGTCTCATCAGGCTTCAAGGTGGGTGGGGGTTGGACAATCACTTTGGTAGAGGGCATTGACGAGGTATCTGAGCCAGTCGGTACCGGAGTAGTGGAAGGGCTAAGGGCTTGATTAGCAATGAGGCTAGATATCAAAGCTGCAAACCGTTCGTTATTTTCCAATCTCCGTTGGTGGTCCTCAGCATGTCTTTTCGCTTCATCCTGACGCATTTCCTCCCTCATAAGCTTCATCAGAGCAATTATCTCTGAGGACGAGGCTGAGCGTTGGGGGGTGTGGCTGGGTGAGGGTCGGGCGTCACGCACTGACTGGTGATCCATCTCTGTAGAGCTGTCATCCGTCTGACTCATCCGGGCGCTAGGGACACCACTGTGTGAGGCCCGGGGCATAATTACTTTATCTGTATATTGTATGTCAAATCAGTGTTGACCGGTCAGCCCGTTGTATCAACCAGATCTGAGACAACAAAATTAATTGAATACACAGATAAGTAACTTATATATATATATATATATATATATATATATATATATATATATATATATATATATATATATATATATATATATATATGTATATATATATATATATATATATATAATATATATGAAGAAATGACCGCGGTCAGTGTGTTAGTGCTGGGTTGGTGTGTGTAGGCGCGGTGGAGCGCGGAAGGAGGCGAGGCGGTGGGGGGTGAGCAGTGGGGGGTGAGTTACCCTCGAGGCAGCCTCAGAGCTCACGCACCACTCATCACAAATGCCCTATATCAGCCTTCCACCTTAGGGAATCCTTTAAAACAAGGACACACACTTTAACACTACACACACACGAGGGGCACTTAAAGACACTTCACAGGAAATTGTGGTCACTGCACACTGCTCAAAACTCGTTGGCAATTCAAACGAATTTTTGTGGGAGACAATGGCGACGGATGACGGAGTTGACAGAGGAGGTCTACCGGCCTTGATTTTACATAAACGCACTTATTTCCACTTAATCGATCACTTGATACTCACTGCGCCATGGAGATGTTCGGGGTACTTGGTTCTAACTACAGGAGCGAACATAAACACCTGTAGAGTTCTGTAGGTTCTTATTAACGGAAATATACAGGGGTGCGCTTACAAGCAGGTAGTCCTTACACTCCTGGAGGGTCAACAGACCTCACTCTGACCTCTCGGGCGACATGTGGTAAGTGGTATACTAGCAGCTTCCAGATGTCGCCAGGCACATTTATCTAAGCGTGTGGTGACATGAAACAGGGGCATTGCCACACGCTACTGACTAGAGAAATAATGTGTATATATAGAGTACATACATGGTATACATACAACATACATAATATACATACAGTTGTATCTAGTGATGATTAGACAATAAAATAATAACAGTTTAATGCTAAAAAAATATACTTTGCTGTACCGTTGTAGTGGAACTTACATACACCGTTAATGAACTATTGATGGAAGAAGAAGTTTTGGGGACTGAACAGTGAAACAATGTGGAGCCTCCCAGAGGGTGGCTCTCTACCGTGGCCTAGCGAATGAGCCGCCCGGACCAAATTTGGCATGGATAGCAAGTGTCATGTGGGGATCTCAAAAAAATACCCAACCAACCCGATTTCACACACCCAACCCGACCCGACCCTTTAAGCCACACAGAGGTTGAAAAGGATGTGGAAATGTTGTAAAGTCCTCAACTGAGCTCACTAACATGGTCTACCCAAACATTATCCACCACTACAAGGATCACAAGTGGCTGCATGAACGCGCAATTTTGACACCAAAGGATGAAACAGTGGCTGAAATCAACATGACTCTACTCAGACAGCTTCCAGGCAGTGAGACCTCATTTAAATCTGTTGATACAGTAATCGACCAGGACCAAGCAGTCCAGTACCATGCAGAATTCCTTAATTCTTTGGAGCCCGCTGGAATGCCTCCTCATCACCTCACTCTCAAGATTGGAACTCCTATAATGAAACAATGAAATTTGATTGGAGCACCCCGCAAAAATGTTACATATGACAATAATAATGATGTAAAAATTGCATGGCGTTAGAATAATATTTAGAAGTCGCTACCACTGAAGACATTTCACAATAATAATAATGCGTAACAAAGTCAGATCTGATGGGAGGACCATTATACAGACTATCTGTCTATTTTAAGGGGCAAGGCTCAAGTAAATACTAGACCAATGCAGACTTCTTTGGTGTATGAAATTGCTTCCTGTGTTCTGCCACGACCTGGAAGAGGTATTTATTTTGTTCCTCATCAGCAGCAATGAGCTTGTTGTTCTCTGTCATGAGTGCAACTCCTTTTTCTGCCAGATCATTATCAACTTTCAGGTGCATGACAACCTCATTGACCCTCTGGAATGCATAATCCTCTGGGGTCTTTTGGAGGAACTATCATCTATCCCCAAAATTCGAAAGAATGCCTTGGATTGTCCGTTAAAGAAAGAACTGATCTATTTCTTTTGAATGGCAGATATGTCCACGACAGCCCTCTTCATTGGATCTATCTCATCTGTTGTATGGAGCATCCTCTGTAACATCGCCCTTTTGTCTTCCAGAGTGATTAATCCTGAGTCATCGAATAGTGCCAAAGGAACAAGGAGCTCACTTAAGTACCAGAGATGGCCTTGAAATTTCTTGAGAGTCACTGTCGAAATCTTTGGATGGATACTGTGGTATCGTTGGAGCTCCTTTAACAGCCAGAGGTCTTGTGAGTGAGCGAGCTGGGGCACAGGAGCGAGATACCAAGCCTTAAGATATACCTTGATGATGAAATCACAAACCGCCTTTAGACCCGTCTCCTCCCGTGGAGTCAGCTTGAACTGAGCCCGGAGCATCCAGAGTTTCATAGAATAGATGGCTTTAGCCATCCACCTAACGCGAGGAACCCCACCAAGGAAGATGATGGATAGCTCCAGGAGCTCTCGGTAGTCGTCCCTGGGCTGGTGAATTTCAATTTGTTCTGTTGCAAACTTGATGATCTCGTCCGCAATTTCAAGTAACCAGGGATCTGGACGTGTGTCCATCACCATAAAGGGGATGCTTTTGTCAATTAAACCCCATTTCTACTGGAAACTTTTAAACATTAGAATATCTGGACCTGTCGATATACCCTCCACTGCCATGAAGGCTGCTTCAGAAACAATTTCAAGTATGTGATGTCGACAGGCAATACGTAAAAGTTCCTTCTCCATTTTCTGCTCCAACAGAGTACAGGCTCCATTCATTCCACCTGTATTTGTGGCTTTCGTGTCAAAACACATCGCCACAACATTGTTTTTCACCGACCATTCTTCAATAGCCTTATTGACAATATCCGCCATAGACTTTCTTGTGCCAGACAGTAGTTTCGGGATGCCGAGGAGTTGGGTTGCATTGCCTCCTGAAACCAGAATTAGGAGACGGTTTACGGCATCCCTGCCAATAATGTCAGTCATCATTTTGCCATCACAATGGATGACCTCGTGTTGCATTTATTGGTGAAAATTCAATACTCGGTAGCAACCTACATATATTCTTCGATCCAGCTGAATTTTTTACTTAATTCTTATTAAACATGAGGAACAATTTGGGAAGGTGCCAGCCAGGACTCGAACCCTCGAGCTTATTTGTGTGACCAGGGAACGCTACCAACCATGCCACAAGGACACTAAAAGCAATCCTAGACTTTGTTATATTTCACACAAAGCCTGTTCATCGAGCTGATGCCGTCGTAAACCTCCCAATGGGGATTGCCCGTGCCACTTATGTGGTGCGAGTAGCATTTTACCAAATCCTTGTGGCATGGTTGGTAGTGTTCCCTGGTCACACGCCTAAGGGTTTCGAGTCCTGGCTGGTGAGGTTGGTGATTATATACTGTATATATATATATATATATATATATATATATATATATATATATATATATATATATATATATATAGAGGGGTGATAAAATTGCATAACAGTGGCATCACAGTTTTTCTTACAATTTTTTTTTCATAGGTTTTTGGTTTAATACAATGTAACCTTAATGTAACCTTACCTAACTTTACCTACCCTAACCTTTGCCTAACCTAACCTTTACCTAACCTAATCTGTACCTAACCTAGCCTAACCTAACCTAATTTAACCAAAACCTTTACTTAACCTAACCCCTACCTAATGTAACCTTTACCTAACCTAACCATTACCTAACTTTACCTAACCTAACCATTACCTAATTTTACCAACCTAACCTTTATCTAACTTTACCTAACGTAACCCTTACCTAACCTAACCTTTACCTAACTTTACCTAACGTAACCCTTACCTAACCTAACCTTTACCTAACTTTACCTAATCAAACCTTTGCCGAACCTAACCTTTACCTAAATTAATCTTTACCTAACTTAGCCTTACCTAACCTAACCTAAATTTACTTTACCTTACCTAACCTAACCTAAATTTACTTTACCTTACCTAACCTAACCTTTCCCTTTTTTATAATCCATTTGCAGAGATAATTAGAGATTAAAATGTGTAATAGTGGCATCCTAAGCTACGTTTATATATCATCAACAGATTTATAGATAAGTTGGAGAAATTATTATGAAAAGTTTGTTATATCTGCAAATGTATTTCTTAAAAAGTCACTAAAATTTTTCTAGAGAACTTAATTGTCTGTCATGTGTGTTGTGACTTTCTTAGGTTAGGTTAGGTAAGGTAATGTTAGGTTAGATAAGGCAAGGTAAGATTAGGTAAGGTTGAGTTTATGTTAAGGTGAGATAGATATCACTAATTTTGCAGCAAAAAAAAAAAAAACACTGAATGCATCAGATAAAAAACCTATGAACATAATTATTTTTCAAAGAAAAAATGCTATACCCTCTTTTTTATTAGGTTTGATGGCTTTAAATTGGGTTAGGTATTATATAACTATGAGTCACGGGTACTTATTGGATACTTGGCAGAATAGCTTGTTATAAGTTGGTCCTACCCATACCAAGATATTTTGTATGTGAATTAGAGTGCCTTGAAAGGTATATTTTTCATTTCATATGTGGCACACATAACAAGGAACTTCTTTCATGTTTGTATTACGAGGCTGCACTAACTACTATCTTCACTTTGCAGAGAAAGATGCACACGAGCTACCTTTGAAACATTTCACATAAAAAATACTAAGATATAGAGAGACAATGAACATAAATTAAAGTTAACACTTTTATTGTTTTAATAAGAAGGTATACAGAAAATATTGTAATAAAAATAAATATTATTTTTACTTTCCTCCTACTATACTTATGTTCATGAAAACAAATCGCATGATAAAAACGTATACAGTTTACAGTAGCAGATAATAATTGATAAAGGAAATATTGTAATTACCCTGAGATTCTCATTACTGTACTGCACATGACTAAAATATCAACTGTATGGTATGGCGGAAAAAAATCAAAATAGACAATAATTGCTACATATTTTAATTGTATGCAATGCAAGGAGATAAAACAAACCTATGATGAGGCCATCTATTTAATGATGCTCAGCTACTGATGCATCAAGTTCTTGTAAGGCATTTACTGCTGCTGCTACCTGCACAAAATCTAACCTAACATAACCAAAATTAACAGAAAATGTATATGGTAATGGACGAGTTGTGGGTGCTGAGTAAACACAAGAAATAACTTTGCTTCGTTCGTAGAGTGATACGGTATATATAATGTGTAAAAAAAGTTTAAAGTCCTGCTATTATAGTCGAGATAAGTATATTTCTCTAGAAACAGGGCCGCCATTTGCAACGACGTTACCAATTTCCCCACAGACGACGTTCTCCAACATACTCACCGCTGCAGTAGGAGGTAGTACAAAGGATGGCCTCTTCAGACCTCAAATGCCACGTTCAGGTAAGTTTTAAGGGTGTTTTTTAATGGTCTAAGTCAAGGATATTTCGTAAGTGAAGAAATGTGCCGTGAAGAGCAGCTTATGGACATAAAAAAATTCCATGTTCACACCAGCTCAGCTGTAGACTTTCTCTTTTTTTCCAGTGCATTTACAGAGTATATCAGTACTAAAAGGAGATAAGAGTCAATTTAATAGTAATGACATTGTTTGGACTTTGTTTTGCGTTGTCCTGGAGAAGAAGCCAACTGCCGGTCGGCAGTCAGAATCCGGTTATCATATCCACATGAGAGGTCCAATTGCTCGGCAATCTCGCGGATGGTTACCCTACGATCTTCATGGACAAGCTGGTCATTTTTCTGGACATTTTCATCATTTCTCTCAATGGAAAGCCGCTATGTTTTGTTTAACCCCCTGACTACGAGATGAAACTTCCCCAGCTGAATAAAATCGTCTGGCGGTGGCCAGAATAAAACAGATAAGAAGACGTCGTACTGAAGGGATAAATTAGCAATCAAAGCAATCAGGAAGTGGGCAGCACATATTTATTGTAATACAAACTGATGGGAACAAAAATAGCTCAGTTGGCAGTAGTCCGGTATAGAATCAGAAAATCAAATAGTTTAATTGTGCGAAACTATTATTATTATTATTATTATTATTATTATTATTATTATTATTATTATTATTATTATTATTATTATTAGTATTAGTATTAGTATTAGTATTATTAGTATATTATTATTATTATTATTATTATTATTATTATTATTATTATTATTATTATTATTATTATTATTATTATTATTATTATTATTATTATTATTATTATTATCATTAGTAGTAGTAGTAATAGTAGTAGTCTGTCCTGTTCGAGAAAATAACAGGAGAGATGGTGTGGAAAAAGGCACTGAAGACTCGAGGAGGAGCCGGCCCTTCAGGTCTGGATGCAAACGGTTGGAGAGTCATCCTCAGCACAAACAAGTTTGGCCCTGTAGCAAGCGATCTCTGCACTGCCATTGCCGCCCTTGCAAGAAAGCTTGCATCCTCTCGCTGCCATCACCTCCAGGCCCTGACGGCCTGCCGCCTTATTCCTCTGGAAAAGAAACCAGGATGTAGACCTATAGAGGTGGGGGAAGTGCTGAGGCGGATCATCGGAAAGTGCATAATGGAGGTGGTAAAGGACGATGTCAGGGCAGCAGCAGGGAACCTACAAGTGTGTGCTGGCCACCAGGCTGGTGGGGAGGCGGCCATTCACGCCATGAGATTGATATTTGAGCAGCGTGATTGTGAGGCCGTTCTCCTGGTGGATGCTTCAAACGCATTCAACATACTTAACCGCAAGGCTGCACTGCACAACATCAAGATCAAGTGTCCAAGCTTTGCGATGTATGTTGAAAATTCGTATAGGAATCCTTCAGACCTCTACATAGTAAACAACAAGGCTCTACGAGGTGATACCATCCTACAGTCGACCGAGGGAACAACACAGGGGGACCCCGTTGCAAGGGCAATGTATGTAATTGGCCTATCAGTGCTCCAACAAGAAATAAAATTTGAAACAACTGGGGTCAAACAAGTGGCATATGCTGACGACCTTACAGGAGCAGGAAAAGTGGAGTGCATCAAAAAGTGGTGGGACCTGGTAACATCGTGAGGTCCACAAATAGGGTACCACCCAAACGCCAGCAAGTCCTTCCTCATCGTGAAGCCAGAACATTATGAACGGGCATTGGAGGTTTTTGGCGGAAGTGAGGTCAAAATAACTAAGGACGGCCAAAGACATCTAGGCGCAGTAATTGGCACTACGGACTTCAAGACCGAGTACGTAGCTGGAAAGGTGAATGAGTGGGTTAGCGAAATCCAAGGTCTGTCTCAGATTGCTAACACAGAGCCACCTGCGGCCTTTGCAGCATTCACCCATGGAGTCAAGCATCGCTGGAACTACCTGATGCGTACCATCACCGAGATCGGACCCCTCCTCCACCCTCTGGAAGAAGCTATCAGTGTCAAGTTCATTCCCAAACCAGTGAAACACCCTGACTTAACCCCAGCACAAAGAACACTTCTTGCACTTCCACCAAGACTGGGAGGGATGGGACTAACTAATCCAGAGGAGATTGCTGACACTGAACATCAAAATTCACTTAAGCTCACGGCAACCCTCACTGACCACATAATAGCCCAGAATGCAACAGGGGAAGTGGACACCAGCGAAGTAAATAAGATCCGTAGGTCCATTACAACAGATCGGCAGCACTGCCAAAATGACATGTTGCAGCAACTATTGCTGCAGGTTCCAGAAAATTTGACAAAAAAAGTAGCTATAGCGCAGGAGGTGGGCGCCTCGAACTGGTTAACTACGTTACCGATAAGGGCAAATGGTTTCAGCCTTAACAAACAAGAATTTACAGATGCCATTGCTCTAAGGTACGGTTGGCCAGTAGATGGTTTGCCCTCCCAATGCGTGTGTGGCTCTTCCTATGATGGCGATCACGCCATGGTCTGCAAGAAGGGGGGCTTCATATGCATGAGGCATGACGAGGAAAGGGATCTCACAGCAAATATGTTGAAGGAAATCTGCCGGGACGTCATGGTAGAACCGACCCTCCTTCCATTGGATGGCGAGATCTTCCAACACAGGACTTCAAACACATCTAACGAAGCCCGTGTGGACGTCAGTGCTCAAGGATTCTGGACGCGGGGACAGCGAGCTTTCTTCGACATCAGGATTTTTGATCCCATGGCCGCTTGTCACCGTAACCTAGCTCTCGATGCTGCACATAGGAGGAACGAGAACGACAAGAGAAGGGCATATGGGGAGAGAATTCAAAACGTTGATCAAGGTAGCTTCACTCCTCTAGTGTTCACAACCTCTGGTGGGATGGGACCAAGTGCAAGATGCTTCTATGCCAGACTCGCGGAGGTGATATCCGAACAGAAGCAGCAGCCCAGAAGTTTCGTTACAGCCTGGATGAGATGTCGACTGTCCTTCTCTCTCCTTCGGTCGGCTTTGCTCTGCCTCAGGGGAACGAGAGCTTCTGCCCCTTCTCCGACAACTGCTGCAGATATTGACTATGAGGCTACAGTCACTGAATGCCGCATAGATCTGCGGCTCAACTAATTTAACACAGATAGGATAGCTTCTTATGTATTAGGATATTTAATATTAAGGTAAATAAATGGTGGCGAAGGTGTGGCTATTGGGGGAGGCTGGAGGCCACGTTAAAGTAGTAGTAGTAGTAGTAGTAGTAGGTACGGTCGGCCAGTAGAAGGTTTGCCCTCCCACTGCGTGTGTGGCTCTTCTTATGACGGCGATCACGCCATGGTCTGCAAGAAAGGGGGCTTCATATGCATGAGGCATGACGAAGTAAGGGACCTTGCAGCAAATATGCTGAAGGAAATCTGCCGGGATGTCATGGTAGAACCGACCCTCCTTCCATTGGATGGTGAGATCTTCCAACATAGGACTTCAAACACATCTAACGAAGCCCGTGTTGACGTCAGTGCTCGATGATTCTGGACGCGAGGACAGCGAGCTTTCTTCGACATCAGGATTTTTGATCCCATGGCCGCATGTCACCGTAACCTAGCTCTCGATGCTGCACATAGGAGGAACGAGAACGACAAGATAAGGGCATATGGAGAGAGAATCCAAAACGTTGATCAAGGCAGCTTCACTCCTCTAGTGTTCACAACCTCTGGTGGGATGGGACCAAGTGCAAGATGTTTCTACGCCAGACTCGCGGAGGTGATCTCCGAACAGAAGCAGCAGCCCAGAAGTTTCGTTACAGCCTGGATGAGATGTCGACTGTCTTTCTCTCTCCTTCGGTCGGCTTTGCTCTGCCTCAGGGGAACGAGAGCTTCTGCCCCAATTCCGACAACTGCTGCAGATATCGACTATGAGGCTACTGTCACTGAATGCCGCATAGATCTGCGGCTCAACTAATTCAACACAGATAGGATAGCTACATATGTATTAGGATATTTAATATTAAGGTAATTAAATGGTGGCGAAGGTGTGGCTATTGGGGGAGGCTGGAGGCCACGTTTAAAAAAAAAAAAAAAAGTAGTAATAGTAGTAGTAGTAGTAGTAGTGGCAAGACGTGGCAAGAAAATTTGGAAACAAAATGCGTGTGGGAAAAGTGTCTCTTGCGGTAAGATCTCTCACAGAGGAATTCTCCTGTGGGGTGATGCCAATAAACAGAGAGACATTAAAACTATTGAAAGAGAAACATCCCCCTGCAAGCGAATATGAAGGCATCAGGTTCCAGGGTGATTATATCCCACCAAATGTTGTCCTGTTCTAGAAAATAACAAGAGAGATGGTGTGGAAAAAGGCACTGAAGACTCGAGGAGGAGCCGGCCCTTCAGGTCTGGATGCAAACGGTTGGAGAGTCATCCTCAGCACAAACAAGTTTGGCCCTGTAGCAAGCGATCTCTGCACTGCCATTGCCGCCCTTGCACGATAGCTTGCATCCTCTTGCTGCCATCACCTCCAGGCCCTGGCGGCCTGCCGCCTTATTCCTCTGGAAAAGAAACCAGGATGTGGACCTATAGGGGCGGGGGAAGTGCTGAGGCAGATCATCGGAAAATGCATAATGGAGGTGGTAAAGGAATGATGTCAGGGCAGCAGCAGGGAACCTACAAGTGTGTGCTGGCCACCAGGCTGGTGGGGAGGCGGCCATTCACGCCATGAGATTGATATTTGAGCAGCGTGATTGTGAGACCGTTCTCCTGGTGGATGCTTCAAACGCATTCAACATACTTAACCGCAAGGCTGCACTGCACAACATCAAGATCAAGTGTCCAAGCTTTGCGATGTATGTTGAAAATTCGTATAGGAATCCATCAGACCTATACATAGTAAAAAACAAGGCTCTACGAGGTGACACCATCCTACAGTCGACCGAGGGAACAACACAAGGGACCCTGTTGCAATGGCAATGTATGCAATTGGCCTATCAGTGCTCCAACAAGAAATAAAATTTGAAACAACTGGGGTTAAACAAGTGGCATATGCTGATGACCTTACAGGAGCAGGAAAAGTGGAGGGCATCAAAAAGTGGTGGGACTTGGTAACATCGCGAGGTCCACAAATAGGGTACCACCCAAACGCCAGCAAGTCCTTCCTCATCGTGAAGCCAGAACATTATGAACGGGCATTGGAGGTTTTTGGCGGAAGTGAGGTCAAAATAACTAAGGACGGCCAAAGACATCTAGGCGCAGTAATTGGCACTATGGACTTCAAGACCGAGTACGTAGCGGGAAAGGTGAATGAGTGGGTTAGTGAAATCCAAGCTCTGTCTGAGATTGCTAACACAGAGCCACATGCGGCCTTTGCAGCATTCACCCATGGAGTCAAGCATCGCTGGAACTACCTGATGCGTACTATCCCTGATATCGGACCCCTCCTCCACCCTCTGGAAGAAGCTATCAGTGTCAAGTTCATTCCCACATTAGTGAAACACCCTGACTTAACCCCAGCAGAAAGAGCACTTCTTGCACTTCCACCAAGACTGGGAGGGATGGGACTAACAAATCCAGAGGTGATTGCTGCCACTGAACATCAAAATTCACTTAAGCTCACGGCAGCCCTCATGGACCACAGAATGCAACAGGGGAAGTGGATACCAGCGAAGTAAATAAGATTCGTAGGTCCATTACGACAGATCGACAGCACTGCCAAAATGATAAGTTGCAGCAACTATTGCTGCAGGTTCCAGAAAATTTGAAAAAAAAAGTAGCTATAGCGCAGGAGATGGGCGCCTCGAACTGGTTAACTACGTTACCCTTAAGGGCAATTGGTTTCAGTCTTAATAAACAAGAATTTACAGATGCCATTGCTCTAAGGTATGGTTGGCCAGTAGAAGGTTTGCCCTCCCAATGCGTGTGTGGCTCTTCCTATGATGGCGATCACGCCATGGTGTGCAAGAAGGGGGGCTTCATATGCACGAGGCATGATGAGGTAAGGGATCTCACAGCAAATATGTTGAAGGAAATCTGCCGGGACGTCATGGTAGAACCGACCCTCCTTCCATTGGATGGCGAGATCTTCCAACACAGGACTTCAAACACATCTAACGAAGCCCGTGTGGACGTCAGTGCTCGAGGATTCTGGACGCTTGGACAGCGAGCTTTCTTCGACATCAGGATTCTTGATCCCATGGCCGCATGTCACCGTAGCCTAGCTCTCGATGCTGCACATGGGAGGAACGACAACGACAAGAGAAGGGCATATGGGGAGAGAATTCAAAACGTTGATCAAGGCAGCTTCACTCCTCTAGTGTTCACAACCTCTGGTGGGATTGGCCCAAGTGCAAGATGTTTCTACGCCAGACTCGCGGAGTTGATCTCCGAACAGAAGCAGCAGCCCAGAAGTTATGTTACAGCCTGGATGAGATGTCGACTGTCTTTCTCTCTCCTTCTGTCGGCTTTGCTCTGCCTCAGGGGAACGAGAGCTTCTGCCCCAATTCCGACAACTGCTGCAGATATTGACTATGAGGCTACAGTCACTGAATGCCGCATTAGGGTGTGTCATACGGAGGCGAATTTTTTTTTTTTTAGTTTGAAAAATCGGCCCATAGTATTAATGATGTAGTTCTATGTGCAGAATCATGTGACATCTTCAGATTTGAAAAGTTTTCATTTTTTGCTAGGTAAATTTTAACTTGAAATCTTATGAAAATTCAATATTCCCACCCTTTTACCAACACCACTAAATAGCTTATTTAAAGTAAAGTAAATGTATCAGGTTAATTTATTAGGATGAAAATGATCCAGAATAGTGAAACGAATGATCTTGACACATTTATTAAATTTAATATTCCTTTAGAAAACAAAATCATCAAATACAAAAACCGGTTTTACTACTACGACCCGGTGTTGCTGCACACCATAGAGGACATGTCTTTCTTGCTTCTGTTTCTACTCATCACCTGCCTGCTGACCACCTGAGCTCGGATGTAGCCTTCCCTCCTCTCCTGGCTGTACACGTGACTGCTCGCCTCGCTCACTTGCTGTACACAACGCTCTATACTCTGGGTGTGCGATGGCCAGGCAGGGACATGCATGGGGTTGTCCAGGAAAGCTCTGACTTGTACATTGGTGAGGCTGCAGGTAAGAGGGGGCTCACTGCCAGCCTGGATGTTATCCAGATCTATGAGATCAGTGAGGGTCTTGGCACCTAGATTGACTTCAGGAGTCTTCCTGACGCTGAAGGAATCGTCACCAACTGATTCGTCATGCCCAGATCCTCTCATAAGTCTCATATCCAAGATCTTTTTGACTGCCACTCTTCTCTCCTCCTCATCCTTACTGCAGAGCATTGTCTGCAGAACTGCCTCGGGATGATCATACCAGGAAGATCTCCTCACAGTCTGCTCCACAATCTGAACAACCTTCCTTGGCTGACTCCTCAGGAGCTCAAGCTGGAAGAGAACATGCCTCGGACCTTCGGAGAACGATGACTTGACCTTGGTGTTGAACCAATTTGGCAAGTAGACACTCACGATGAATTGGACAATAAGTCTCAGGTTGTGAAGCTGGTTCCCTTTCAGTTTATGATGAGCGACCCAAATTCTGCAGAACCTGAGAGCCGTTGTGAGCCACCTAGAATGTGAGACTGGACCTATCTGCAGGTAAGCAAGTCTATCAGGCATGACCCCAGTTTTGATGGCACTACAAATCATGTAACCATAGTACTGGTCAGTACTCAGGTCGTCAATGACAGTATGTGCAAGCTCAACGAGTGGAGGGCCAACTGTGATTTTTTCAAAGCTCGGATTTATTTCTAACTCAGTGGCAGAGTCCAGCATCTTGCCAAGAGAACCAGACCATCTGTTGTTTGAAAGAGTCTTGCCATCCAGCTCCTGGATCAGATGTCTGAGTGGCAACTCGTTGGTGTGGAGGTCACAAACAATCCAGACCAGCTTCCTCCCAATCTTCCGCTCTATCCACTGTATGACCCCCCCTTGCCACCCTGTGTTCGTGTTGGTGCTGTCCCCTCCAATGGCCTGCAGGGTCTGGTCTACGTTCCTCTCTCTGAGCCAGTTCACAATGTTATCTGCCACTATCTCAGCTGGTTTCCTGATGTCATCTTTCTCTGGAGTGAAATGCCACAAATACTTCCCTCCTGGTTCACTGCAGCAGGAGTAGTGTTCCTCCTTCACCATGGCAGGGAACAACTTGTCAGAATCTCCAACTTTCATGAACACTTTAGTGTCATCCCTTCTCCCATCAAAGAACAAACAATTGATTCCATTTTCTCTTATCCCCTTATCAAACTCCTCTTCTAGGTTACTGACAAGTTTCTCCTGAGCTCTCCTTACTTTGTTATGATCTATCACCAGGTGAACATCATCAGGTGTTATCAAACCACCGTCAATCCAGGCAGCTGTTGCTATCTCTGCAGTTTCTCTGAGACCAGTGTGGTGTCGCATGCTGGCCAGAGCTATGCTCGGGATATCTTTCCTATTTCGAATCTTATGCCTGGAAGGTTTGGGATCATTTTCTGGGTTAGGGACAAAGTCACCATTCTCCTGGTCAGCACTCGGATCAGCCATGGGGAAGTCATTAAACTCTGAATCAGCTTGACTCCAATCATCGGCCTTTTTTACCTCACCCTGGGCCTTCTCAAGTCTCTTTTCCTCGGCAACTCTTCTCCTCTTCTGTCTCTCTGTGGCAGCCTCCTGTCTCTTGGACTCCGGAATATCTTGCTAGAAATCATGAGAGCCCCTATACTGCCAGTCTTCTCTCTCTGTGCTTTGACAAATGCCAGTTCGATCACAGGAATCTTCAGTTCACGCTTGCAAATACAGGAGATGTGGGCCTCGGATTTACAGTCACGATCGCATCCAAACTCAGGACAGAGAATAATTGGGCACTTGCAAGTAATTATGTCAAATAACTGGTCCAGTTGCTTGGCAAAGCTGTCCTTAACTGCAAGTTTTCCTCTCCCAAGAGAGATATCTCTTGCCTTTTCCCAACTGGCTAGCAGTCTCTCACTAATCTTCTTCTGACTTGTTATGACTGGAGGCTTGAACTGAGCGTTAGCCAGAGTGTACTGTGCCAAGACAGCTTTGGTCATATCACTGGCAATGTCTTTGTTTGTGTAAGTTCTTTGGTTCTTTTCACTGATTTGCCTGATTAAAACACCGTATCTCAAAGCATCTCTCAATGTAGGCAACTCCGACTTCAGGAGCTCTCTCCCAGACCCAAGATAGTGACTGAGATGGCTGGATTTTTGGTTCCTCGTCCTGACACAAGCAGCCATCGCAAATATTATCAACTTATAAATGCATCAGAATCTGAAACAGAAAAAAATATTGTTAATTGGGTTGTTAAAGAATGAAGTCAGAAAGCAATGTTCACTATTTAATTGTAATGCACTAATGCAGCTGTACGTTAGATTTTCGATAAATTTCACGCTAAAATTTACCTTGCAAAAGGTTGCAAAATATTGAAACTGAAATTATTTTCTGTTTATATACACTAAAATCCTATGACACACCCTAATGCCGCATAGATCTGCGGCTCAACTAATTTAACAGAGATAGGATAGCTTCTTATGTATTAGGATATTTTATATTAAGGTAATTAAATGGTGGCGAAGGTGTGGCTATTAGGGGAGGCTGGAGGCCACGTAAAAAAAAAAAAAAAAGTATTATTATTACTATTATTATTATTATTATTATTATTATTATTATTATTATTAGTAGTAGTAATAGTAGTATTATTAGTAGTAGTAGTATTATTAGTATTATTATTATTAGTAGTAGTAATATTATTAGTAGTAGTATTATTATTAGTAGTAGTATTATTATTATTAGTAGTATTATTATTAGTAGTAGTATTAGTATTATTATTATTATTAGTAGTAGTATTATTATTAGTAGTATTATTATTAGTATTATTATTAGTATTATCAGTATTATTATTATTATTATTATTATTATTATTATTATTATTATTATTATTATTTTTTTTTTTCATTATTATTATTATAATAATTATTATTATTATTGTTATAATTATTGTTATTGTTATTATTATTGTTGTAGTGATGGGTTGTCAGACCACAGCTTACATCTCAGAAACAGTCCAGACTTGACCCGACATTAGGGCGGTCAAATGTAAGGGTACCCCTCGCAACCACTCAAGGAGTTACAAATCAACTGGCTCCCCTACCATGTCACATGGCCCCCAACAAACATGTAAGAAGGCACCGGCCGACTCTCTCCCAATATACACAATAACCTACACCGCAGAAGAAGTCCAGACCTGACCTCACATTAGCCAGGTCAAATGTAACCCTCGAGCCCAAGTCAAGGGGCCACAAATCAACCAGGGCCTCTCATGTCACACGGCCCCATCTGAAGATTTCTCCAGAATATACAACTTATAGTCTCTGAAAAAGTCCAGACCTGACCCTACGTACATTAACGAGGGCAAATGTAAGGAGACCCTTCGCCGCCCCCACCCCCCCCGTTCAGCTCAACCTGACGGCTCGCCTTCCAATATATAGGACGTCCTAATCCTCCCTCTGCCCAGAGAGAGACAGAGAGAGAGTGTGTCTTGTAACCAAGAAGGGCCAACTACCACAGCCCAGTCCTGCTCGAGAGAAGTCAGGGGCCGGAGGCAAGCCGCCTCCGGTCGCCTTCGGTCGGGAGCGAGCTGCCCTCGACACACCGGTGCCCAGCTAAGCAGTCTCCCATAGAGACAACCCAGGACCACCTGCTAGGCCTCCCCTAGGTCACGTGAGTTTTTGTCAGAGCTTTCCACGGGATGAGTTACTTACGTGGGAAGTGCATTCATTTCATGTTCGTGTCCGAGAATCAGAGTGTCTAGTAACGTAATATGATGTCCTAGTAACGTAAATATAATGTCCTAGTAACTTCAATAGAAGGTGTTGTTAATGTGTCCATGTCATGTTCGTAATTAATAAAGAGTTGTAACGAAGCGGTGTTTGAGAAGTCGCCCTTAAGACGTAATAGATGTGTATTGACGTATAAGATACGATAAGTGTAAGTCCAGTTCAAATAACTATCACGGCCATGCTACCAAAATCTTCCTCTCTTTTATACTCTTATACTATCAATATTCTACCTATATGTAATCTTCTTGTGAATATTTTGTATCAATATATTGGTGGCAGCGTACTATAACGTTAACTCACGCCCTCCTCGTCCTTTGTTATTGGTAACAGTGTACTTAACGTAAACCCATGCCCTCCCTCATTTAGCCATAACACCTGGCTCGTTGTTTGAGTATTGTTCGAAAGTGCGTGATAAGGAGTTCCTGCATAGTAGCGTGAAAATTGTCCTAGTGTGTCACCGTTACAGCTCAAGTAAATGTCTCTCGTCGTGGTATGCGCGAATTTTTTCTAGAAATATGTTCAGTGCTTAACATGATTTCTCAGTGTCCCCCGCTATCTGTGACATTCTCAGTAGCCCAAGTGCAGTTTGATTGTTGGTCAGTGTTGAACGTAGAAATTGTGTTTCATTGATGAAAGCCGTGTCTGTACTAACTGTTATAACTTAACATGTCTTTTAACCTACATCCTCCTCCCTGTCCTAATCCTCACCTCACCCTCCTTACCCTTCCTCCCATCCCTGCCCGCCCTGCCGTTCCGTGCCCCGCCCTGCAAAGCCCCGGCCTGGCCCGATCAACCACGCCTCGGCTCCTCCCCACTACACTTAACTACGCCTCACCCGCTCCGCCTCACCCGCTCCGCCTCACCCGCTCCGCCTCACCCGCTCCGCCTCACCCGCCCGGCCTCCACCTGCCTCGCACCGTCCAGTGTGACCACCAATCCCCATATGTTTTTTCCCGTGAGTTATGCTTCGAAATCGGTGGTTAGTGTTATTTAATATTGCGATAATTACAGAGCTTCACTCTGTGTGTTTTTATGCTAGTATGATTTGTAATGTACTCTTTGACGCGTAGTGATAAATAATATTCAATGTAGTGAGCAGAGCTTCACTCCCCGACCCAGCCTAATGAGAATATTGTCGTGACGGAAACTATAGTTGTCAAACATTGACCTAACGTATAAAGTAAATATTTGTTTTTCTTTACGGATATACTTCCAACTAATCCATCATCCCTTTCGGATTGCTTCTGTCAAATGTCACACACAGTGCCGCCCCATGGCTAGCCGGAATCCGACCACAGCACATATAAGAAGAGAAGAAGCAGCGTGAGGAATGCAGCGTGATAAATGCAGCACCACACCCGCCACACACCACCCCACTTCTTACAAGTCCTCCCTGGTCTAGGATTAAGAAGATTTTATATTTTTCTACTCTAGGAAATTAGGGAGTGTGGAATGCAGCGCCACACAACGAACCCTGGTGAGCCCAGCCAGGGAGGGATTCACCACTGTGGAAGGTGTAAGACAGGACGGTCTTTGGTCTCGCCGACTCTCACGTACAGAAGGCGAGCCCTGGTCCACAGAACCTGCCTTACAGTTATCTAAGGAGACGACAGCCCAAGCAGTGGACCGGCTTTCATCCCGGTCGGAGGGGGCCGACGGCAGATGAACAGAAAATCGTCTGGAATATGTTGAAAATGATGATGTTGCAGAGAAGAAATACAGATGGAGCAGAAAAATTCATCTGGAATATGACGGAAAACGAAGATGTATAAAGAAACGCAGATGAACAGAAACATCATTTGGAATATGAAAATGAAGATGTATAAAGAAACGCAGATGAACAGAAAAATCATCTGGAATATTATAGAAACCAGGAGGAAGTGTGAAGAAGTCAGAAGATGTGGTGAAATAAGAACATAAGAACATAAGAATGGAGGAAACTGCAGCGGGCCTATTGGCCCATACTGGGCAGTCCCGTTTACACCCAACCCCTATTGCTCATATGAGCATCCAACCTATGTTTGAAGCAATTCAGCGTATTCGAGTTAATGATGATATTTGGTAACTTGTTCCATTCATCCACTACTCTGTTTCCAAACCAGTGTTTACCTATTTCACGCCTAAATCTAAATTTGTCTAATTTAAAACCATTGTTACGAGTTCGCTCCTGGTTGGATAATTTGAGTACCTTTGTAATGTCCCTTTTGTTTAGCCCTGTCTTCCACTTATACACCTCTATCAGGTCGCCCCTCGCTCTACGTCTCTCGAGGGAGTGCAAATTAAGATGCTTTAACCTGTCTCTATACTCAAGGTTCCTAATGCCCGGGATTAGTCTTGTCATTCTCCTCTGAATTCTTTCCAAGGATTCTATATCCATTCTGTAATACGGTGACCAGAACTGAACTGCGTAATCCAGGTGTGGTCTCACAAGAGCAAGATACAGTTTTAGGATGACCTCGCTAGTCTTGTAACTAACACTTCCTTTGTATGAACCCAAGCTTTTATTAGCCTTGTTACGAGCAAAAACACATTGCTACTTGGCTTAAGGTTCCTACTTATCATTACTCCTAAATCTCTCGCAGTCGGATTTCTATGCGCATCGTTGTTCATCTGGTATCTGGTTTCCCTGTTTACATCTCCTATACTGAGTACTTTACATTTGTCCACGTTGAATTTCATCTGCCATTTTTCAGACCATTCGAAAAATTTGTTTAGATCTTCCTGTAGTTTTGTGGAGTCCTCGTCAGATTTAATAACACGTCCTATTTTAGTGTCATCAGCAAATTTGCTTATGTTGCTGTCTATGCCGATATCTATGTCGTTTATGTATATAATAAATAATAATGGTCCAAGTACTGAGCCTTGGGGAACTCCACTTGTGACGTTGCTCCAATGGGACTTAGTGCAGTTAATGCTCACTCGCTGTTTCCTGTCCTGTAACCACGCCCTAATCCATTTAAGGATGTCACCTTTGATGCCATGAGCTTCTACCTTTCTAATTAATCGTGGGGACTCTGTCGAAGGCTTTGCTAAAGTCGAGATATACCACATCATAATTGTGCCCCTCGTCCACTGATTCGAAAACTGATGAAAAGAATGTTAATAGATTAGTTAGGCAAGAACGTCCGCTTGTGAAGCCATGCTGGGAATCATTGATCAATCGGTGCTTCTCCAGGTAATTTCGAATAGAGTTTGAAATGATTGCTTCCAGTAATTTGCCTACTATTGATGTTAGACTGATTGGGCGGTAGTTAGAGGATAATGATCTATCCCCCTTCTTGAAAATCGGTATTACATTCGCTATCCTCCAGGATTCTGGTACTACACCTGTTTTTAAGGACATGTTAAACAACTTTGCTAAGGGCATACTAAGCTCTTCCTTACATTCCTTTAATACTCTGGCAAATATCTCATCGGGACCAGGTGACTTATTAGGCTTTAGTTTGTCTATTTGCTTACTAACATCGTTACTAGTCACTACTATCTCACTTAATTTGTTTTCTTCACTATCTCTGAATAGAGTCGGTGCCTCGGGTATCATGTTTAGATTTTCGGTGGTGAAAACTGTTGAAAAATATTTATTCAAATTATTGCTCATTTCTCCGTCGTTATCAGTGAGCTCGCCGGAGTCTGACCGTATTGGTCCAATCTTTTCTCGTGTTTTAGTTTGATACATTTGGTAGAATCCTTTGGGGTTTGTCTTCGCCTCCCTTGCTATCCTTACCTCATTATTCCTCTTTGCTTTCCTTATCTCGGTTTTAACTCTACTCGCCAATACCCTATAATAGTCCCGGAGGTGAATTTCGCCACGATTTATCCTTCTACCTATAGCCTTCCTTTGGCCAATGATGTTCTTTAAATAATTATTTATCCATTTAGGGTCATTGTTGTCTGATCTGAGTTTTTTGTATGGTATGTTCTGCCTTTGTGCATTAAGTAACTCACTATTTAAATTATCGTGGAACTCGGCAATCTCAGATCTCGTTATCAGGTCGGTGTCATCTGTCAGGTTCACGGCCAAGCGCGACACCCCCTCTCTCAGCTGCCTCTTTAAACTGTCAAAGTTTGCCCTTCTGAAATCTGGTACTTTAGTGGAATTTTCCTTACGTCTGCCCTGAAAATCTAACTGGAATCGAATTTCTTTGTGATCGCTGTTTGCAAGTTCGTTCCCTACCTCGACATTGCTAATGAGGTTTTCTCTGTTCGTCAGAACTAAATCCAGTATATTATTACCCCGTGTGGGTTCGGTTATATGTTGACTTAGGAAACAGTCCTGGATCGTCTCGAGAAAATCCTCTGATTCTGAGTTACCCGTAAGGACAGTCCAATCTATTTGGCCAAGGTTAAAGTCGCCTACTATACAGACTTTGTTGTGTATGGAAGCCCTGCGCATTTCATCCCAGATAAGTCGCTCATTGACGCTATCAAGATTGGGGGGTCTATATATTACCCCTGTGATTAATTTTTCCCGACCGTCGCTTAATTCTATCCAAATTGTTTCTGTATTCCTCTCAGTTTTTATTTCCTTATTTATTTCACACTTCAGATTATCCCTAACATAGATTGCTACTCCGCCTCCTTTCCTGGTCTGCCTATCGGTATGGAACAGTTTGTAACCCGCAATTTGGTATTCGACTGGTAATTCACGTGTGTCTAGGTTGATCCATGTTTCAGTGAATGCAATTATATCGATTTCTTCGGTACATACCAAGGCCTTAATATCATCCATTTTGTTTCTCATACTTCTACTGTTCGCGTAGTATACATTTAAGTTAGTCGTGTTCTGAGTCCTTCCCTTACCGCGTTTAGTTTTAAACTCCCTGTCTAATTTAGTTTTGTCATCATTCCTAACACTATTTCCCTGTAATCTTTCGCCTTGTTTACCCGCTCCCACTGCAGTCTCCTCCACCCCCGTGCTCCCTATGTTCTCTTAGCAGTTTAAAGACTTCGATATCTTTTGAACTGCCCCCTCTAGAGCCCCAGCCAGGGTTGCTACTCCATCCCTAGACAGGTGCACCCCATCCCTAGCATAAAGGTCCCTTCTGCCATAGAAGTTGTCCCAGTTGTCAATGAATGGGACTGATATTGACTTGCAATATCTGTCAAGACGGTCGTTAACACCAACTGCCCTTGACAACCATTCACTGCCAACTCTCCTTCTAGGCAGGACACCGCATATGATAGGGATCCCTCCCTTAGTCCTAATACGATCTATGGCTGCCTTGAACTTATCAAGAAGTTCCTCGCTCCTACACCGGCCAATATCATTGCCTCCTGCACTGAGGCAGATAATGGGTTTGTTCCCATTACCAGACAAGATATTGTCCATCCTGTCAACTATATCCCCCACCCCCTACAAAGTGTGGTATTGAAGAAAGAAAAACGTGCTATGTGACGAAAGAAGGCAGAAGACGTCCTGTGCTGACATCAGAAGAAAGTCGACGATGAAAAGGTGGATCATCAGAAGGACCAATCTACTACCGCTGTTGTGCTGCCGGCATTCCCTATTTTCAGATACCAGCTGGATGGAGGACTTGAGCAATGCTGGACCCAACAAATGTACTGATGTTGTTGATGTTGTTGATGTACATTAAAAAGATATAACACCCTAACATGTGAAGTAGGAGCATTTTGTATTTTGTATCTAATTCTCTGAGTTTTGTTATCATGTACGACAAAGAATGTTATTTTTTTTAAAAATTAGTCACTTTTTCTGTGAGTTCATTTGATAAATGTTTTGTATTACCAAATGCAATGTTGTAGACATACTACTGAGTGGGACGAATTCTTATTTTGACACGGCCTGGTTAGGCAATGTAGCACCTGTTTTTGTTTGTAGAATGTGATTTGCAAGTTTGCCTCGGACACTATGCTAGATATGAAGGATCTATAGATCAGTCTATGTTCACTTACTGTGTATGTATTTTATTTTTTTTCTCCTGTCATAGAAGATTTAATCTTGGCGGGAGGTATAGTAAGCTTTGTCAGATCAAACTATGCCAGTAGAAAAACATACATCTCTAGTGTTATAATTTGTAAAATGTAAGGATGCATTATCGCCTCAGGGACACTATTAGATACTGCACATGATGTTACTGTCTACTTTAAATGTGTCATCAGTTCTCTGAGCATGAAAGCTTTGGTCTTGGCGGGAGGTGTAGTGATGGGTTGTCAGACCACAGCTTACATCTCAGAAACAGTCCAGACTTAACCCGACATTAGGGGGGTCAAATGTAAGGGTACCCCTCGCAACCACTCAAGGAGTTACAAATCAACTGGCTCCCCTCCCATGTCACACGGCCCCAACAAACATGTAAGAAGGCACCGGCCGACTCTCTCCCAATATACACAATAACCTACACCGCAGAAGAAGTCCAGACCTGACCTCACATTAGCCAGGTCAAATGTTACCCTCGAGCCCAAGTCAAGGGGCCACAAATCAACCAGGGCCTCTCATGTCACACGGCCCCATCTGAAGATTTCTCCAGAATATACAACTTATAGTCTCTGAAAAAGTCCAGACCTGACCCTACATTAGCGAGGGCAAATGTAAGAAGACCCTTCGCCGCCCACCCCGATCAGCTCAACCTGACGGCTCGCCTCCCAATATATAGGACGTCCTAGTCCTCCCTCTGCCCAGAGAGAGACAGAGAGAGAGTGTGTCTTGTAACCAAGAAGGGCCAGCTACCACGTCCCCAGTCCTGCTCGAGAGAAGCCCGCCACTAAGTGTAACGAAGTTTCAGCCGGGTCCATCGACAGAGTGCTGTCAACTCAACGTGTAACAGTAAGTGCTGGCTGTGTAGACTGTAGAAGTGCGGTGATCCCGAACCTCCCCAACGATCGACTTAGTGAAGTGCCCATTCTAATTGTGAGGTTAGGTTATACGAGAATACCATAGTCTATCATAAATTGTGTACGAACCCCCCCATTAATCCCCCCTATTGAACTAGTAAAATAAAGCTGTAACACGCATTGGTGTTTTATATACTACACTTGTACTGTGCCTGTGTTAATATACAGTGTTGACATCACACCCTCGAGACACACTACCATTTCCTCTCGCTATAATATTCTACTACTATAACCTCCTAACTTACCTCTTCATGTGAGATTTTGTCTCATTACATTGTTATTGTTATTGTTATTGTTATTGTTGTTATTGTTATTGTTATTGTTATTGTTATTGTTATTTTTATTGTTATTGTTACTGTTAGTGTAAGTTTTAGTGTTATTGTTATTGTTATTGTTATTATTATTATTATTATTATTATTATTATTATTATTATTATTATTATTATTATTATTATTATTATTGTTAGTGTTAGTGTTAGTGTTAGTGTTAGTGTTATTGTTAGTGTTATTGTTATTGTTATTGTTATTATTATTATTATTATTATTATTATTATTATTATTATTATTATTAGTATTAGTATTAGTATTAGTATTAGTATTATTATTATTATTATTATTATTATTATTATTATTATTATTATTATTATTATTATTATTATTATTATTATTATTATTATTATTATTATTATTATTATTATTGTTAGTGTTAGTGTTAGTGTTAGTGTTAGTGTTATTGTTATTTTTATTATTATTATTATTATTATTATTATTATTATTATTATTATTATTATTATTATTATTATTATTATTATTATTATTATTATTATTATTATTATTATTATTACTTATTATTTTATTAGTATTATTAAATTATTAGTATTATTATTATTATTATTAATTATTATTATTATTATTATTATTATTACTATTATTATTATTAATTATCATTATTATTATTATTATTATTATTATTATATTATTATTATTATTATTATTATTATTATTATTATTATTATTATTATTGTTAGTGTTAGTGTTATTGTTATTATTATTATTATTATTATTATTATTAGTTATTATTATTATTATTATTATTATTATTATTATTATTATTATTATTATTATTATTATTATTATTATTATTATTTTACTTATTATTTTATTAGTATTATTAGTATTATTATTATTATTATTATTATTATTATTATATTATTATTATTATTATTATATTATTATTATTATTATTATTATTATTATTATTATCATTATTATTATTATTATTATTATTATTATTATTATTATTATTATTATTATTATTATTATTATTATTATTATTATTATTATTATTATTATTATCATTATTATTATTATTAGTATTATTATTATTATTATTTTTAGTATTATTATTATTATTATTAGTATTATTGGAGATGTTCGGGGTACTTGGTTCTAACTACAGGAACGAACATAAACACCTCTAGAGTTCTGTAGGTTCTATTCAACGGAAATATGCAAGGGTGTGCTTACAAGCACAGGTGGTCCCTACACTCCTATATGGGTCAACTGACCTCTCTCTGACCTCTCAGGCGACATGTGGTAAGTGGTTAAATAGCAGCTTCCAGATGTCGCCAGGCACATTATCTAAGCGTGTGGTGACATGAAACAGGGGCATTGCCACACGCTACTGACTAGAGAAGTAATGTATATAAATGGGGTACATACATGGTATACATACAATATACATAATATACATACACCTCCCCCCCCCCCTATACGCTCATAGCAAAGTCTTGAGCGGATCTTTTCCTGTGGATCCGCTGTGAGCGTAGAGGGGCTTGATCACTGGGGGGGGGGGAGGATATGGGACTCCGCACTGGTGACGGGGTCAGTAGAAGGCGTTGTTACAGGGTGGAGAAAACGGCGGTTCCTCCACCACACACGACCACTGGATAACCGCACCTGGTAGTCCCGTGACCTACCGAGACCCATGATTACGCCCACTTTGTCCCAACGTAGGGAGGTCGGGTCCTGGACACGGACTTGGGTGCCAACACTCAATCTTGTGAGAGGACGGGCGTGGTCCTTTGTAGCGGGCGACGACGTCATGAACACGTTCGGCGGTTCGGCGATCACAATCATCTGTCTTGGCCTGCCACTCCTTGGAGAAGGACTGAGGGTGAGCAGGGACACAAGAACGGAGGGGGCTTCCAGACAAGACCTGGGCAGGGGAGCGTCCGGTGTGATTGGGAGAGTTGCGGAGCTCAAGGAGACCCCGGTCGAAGGCCTCGCAGTCAATATTCCCAGAAGGGGCCACTTTGAGGATGAGGTGCTTCAGGGATTTGACAGCAGCCTCAGCGTGGCCGTTGGACTGCGGGTAATGGGGCGATGACAACACATGCCGGACTCCCCAACGGTCGAGGAACGCAGCAAAGTCCCGGCTTGTGAACTGGGGCCCTCCGTCGGTTCGCAGGAGCACAGGAACGTCCACGTCACGGAAGTAGTGACGGAACTTGCTGATGGTGGCGGCAGACGTCGTGTCATTACCGCACTTGATGACAACCGGCCAACCAGAGAGACGGTCGACGATAACAAGGAAGGACTTTCCTGACACACAGAAAAAGTCGGCCGACACAGACTCAAAGGGGCGGGTGGGGTTGTCGTCACTCATGAAGGGTTCCTGCTGCTGGCTGGGTTGTAATACTTGGCAGGGCTCACACGCATGGACAACATTGGAGATGTCGGAGTCGATGCCGGGCCAGAACACAGTCTGTCTTGCACGTCGTTTGGTGGCCTCAGCTCCACGGTGACTGTCGTGAAGGCGAGCCAAGACGTGGGGACGTGAGGCAGCAGGGACAACTACACGTGCTCCGTACAGAACAAGGTCCCGTCGCAGTAGAGTTCATCGCGGAGTTTCCAATACGGGAGCAGGGTGTTGTGAAGGTCGTAGCGGTTGCTAGGGAATCCATTCCTCACACACTCGACGAGTCGGACGTAGGAAGGGTCATCTCGGGCCGCTGTTCGAAGGTCCTCCATTGCCTTGTCGTCATCTGGTGACAGGTCCGAACGAAGGGATTGGACGGCGTGTAGGGTGACCACAGTCCTGACGGAAAGAGCGAGGTCGGCGTCGAGCACATGGTCTTCTGGAGTAGGGCGGCTGACAGGAGAGCGGGATAAGGCATCAGGGATGCAGAGCTCCTTACCAGCACGCCACACTGCTGTGAAGATGTACGCCGAGAGCTTCTCTTTCAGACGCTGGAGGCGAGGGTTCTCAACGGCGTCTAGCGTGTAGTGGTTGAGGATCGGGACAAGCGGGCGATGGTCGGTCACTAGGTGAAAGTGTTGCAGGCCTATGAGGTAAAACCTGCACTTGGACAAACCACAGCCAACAGCTCCAACTCAATAGTGGCGTAGCGCGTCTCAGTGTCAGAGAGGAAACGCGAGCCACACTGGACGAGCCGGAACTGCCCTCCACCATGATCCTGCAGTAGGGCGTATCCCACGCCATACAAGCGTGAGGCATCTGTCTGCAGAACTGTCGGCAAGGCTGGGTCAAACGTGGCGAGGACAGGTGGACGAGACAGGGCCTGTTTCACTTGCTGGAAGGCCTTGTCGTGGTCGGGGGTCCACAGGAATGTCCTCTTGGGGCTCATCAGGGGGCGAAGTGGTTGAGCAGCTGCGGAGATGTCCGACGAAAACTCTGCTAACTGGTTGACGAGACCGATGAAGGACCTCAAGTCGGTGAGGTTAGCAGGGGTGGGAAAATCCGTGATGGCGCGGACCTTCTCCGGGTCAGCTGCAATACCATTCCCTGAGAGGGTGTACCCACAAAAGTCAACTGAAGAGCTGGCCAGAACAAACTTGTCGGCATTTAGGGTAATGCCGTGCTTCCGGCACCTGTTGAGTACCTCGTAGATACGGCAGAGGTGATCCATGTAATCCTCGTCGTACACGAGTATGTCGTCGACCACTTTCACGCAGTTTGCCAGACCTTGTAGAGCCATATCACCTCGAAGACAGAAAGCGTCTCCTGTAGCGGCGAATCCCATGGGGCCACGGCAATAACTGTAACGTCCATGCGGGGTGATGAAAGTTGTGAGTGGTCGGTCTTCTTCGGCAAGCTCTATCTGCCAGTATCCACACAGGGCGTCCATCGTTGTGAAGAAGCGCGCCTTCGGGTTCACACTGCGGATAGCTGCAAAGAGCGTGGGAGAAGGGTGCGCAGGACGAGACACCTGGCTGTTGAGCTTGGAGAGGTCGGTGGTGATCCGAACACCACCTTTGGGTTTTGCGACGACTACCATAGGGTGACACCATGGAGATGGGTCATTACCGGCTGGTGCAATGATTTCTTGGGCGACCATGGAGTCCAGTTCGTTTATGACCGCATCACGGAAGGCCAGGGAGACCAGTCGAGGGGTGTAGATGGCGAAGGGCTTCGCGTCGTCCCTCAAGTGGATTCTCATGGGGGGGCCTACCATCTTCTTGAGAGGCTTGGATTCCGCAGCAGACTTGGTCACCAGAACGTCGCTGAATTCCTTCAGTAAGTACTTCCGAGCATCCGAAGGAGAGTTGTCACTGGCAAGAGGTAGGGGTAGGGCGGCAGCAGGGTAGTTGCTGCTCCCTTCGTACACCCTGTTGGCGTGTGTTACTTCGAGAATAGGTTTGGGGAAGTCCTGGGAGATGATGACCATTATGCACATCAATCCAGGCTTGACACGACCTGTTGCCAAAGGTGACCTGTGCTTGGAGTGAACCTAGGGCAGGGGCCATCTGTGAACCATCTGCCGTGAAGCGGAGGTCCTTGGGAGGCGGTCCTAGATCACTTGGAGAGAGCCCCAAGCATTGCAAATGCTGGGGACCGATGACCGTAGCCTCAGCGCCCGTGTCGGGCAGCATCTCTAGACAGGATGACACACTGCCGTAGGTCACGATGACGCTGATGTGCTGGGGAACTTTGGTCCAGGGTCGCGAGGAGTACACCCTCCTAATAGTGGTCGGGTGCTGTCTAGGGTCGTCGTGCCTCTGATTCGGCGACTGTGGGCGGCCCTCACTGGTGGAAGGGCGCTGCTGCCTCCGCCGATGCTGTCCCTTGGGTTTGTTGGTCAGGCAACACTTGTTGTAGTGGCCCAGACGACCACACACATTGCACTAGATGCGTTTGGCTGGGCACCTTACTGTAAGTGACCAGTGGCCCATGCCGTCACAACTGTCGCAGGTAGACTCAGCGGCTGGACACACCTGTGTTCCGTGCTGCCTACCACAGCTGTTGCAAAGAGAGCCGGCTTGGGCGTGGTGGGCGTAGGCGTTGGGGTAGACTTCTTGTCTTTCTTGTATTGGGACATAGCCCGTACGGCTGTAGGGGGAGCTCAGATGGCAGCGGTAGCACCCCTGGCATTGGATAAGCTCCTCGTCCTTAACACCCATCAGGATCACCTGCTTCAACTAGGTCTCCTCTCACCGCTGGTGATTACCGGGACATATGTCTATCTCTTCCGAGGCTCTCTTGAGTCGTACGTAGAAATCTTCAAAAGTCTCGCCCTCCATCTGTCTACAGCAAAACACTTCCCTCCTGCGGAGAGCTTCATTCCTCTGGACTTTGATGTGCAGTTCTAGAACATCCAGTACCTCCTCTACAGACAACAAAGACGTCAGGGGTACTTGCAACGTGTGCTCCAACACATGCTGCGTTCCCAAAGACAGGCACATACGTAGCTGAACGAGTTGTTTAGGCTGTGGCAAGCTCTGGAGATCCACCATCGCCGCCACTCACGAAAAGTCTGGAAAGTCTCATCAGGCTTCAAGGTGGGTGGGGGTTGGACAACCACTTTGGCAGAGGGCGTTGACGAGGTATTTGAGCCGGTCGGTACCGGAGCAGTGGAAGGGCCAAGGGCTTGATTAGCAGTGAGGGTAGATATGAAAGCTGCAAACCGTTCGCTATCTTCCAATCTCCTTTGGTGGTATCTGTTTGATTCGACTTGTCTCCTCTTTTCGTCCTCAACACGTCTTCTTGCTTCGTCCTCACGCCTTTCCTCCCTCATAAGCTTCATCAGAGCAATTATCTCTGAAGACAAGGCTGAGGGTCGAGGGATATGGCTGGGAGATGTGTTAGGAGAGGGTGGGGCGTCGCGCTCTGACTGGTCATCCATCTCTGTAGAGCTGTCATCCGTCTGATTCATCTGGGCGCTAGAGACACCCCTGCGTGAGGCCCGGGGCATAATTACTTTATCTGTATATTGTATCTCAAATCAGTGTTGACCGGTCAACCCGTCATATCAACCAGATCTGAGACAACAGTCTGTTTGTTCGTGCGTGAGTTGGTGTGTGTAGGCGCGGGGGAGGGGGGCGGGGGGTTCGCTACGGCGGGAATTAGGAGGATCAATTACCCTCGAGACAGCCGGGGACGGACGTGCTGACGCACCACTCCTCACAAATGCCCTATATCAGCCTTCCACCTTAGGGAATCCCTTAAAACAAGGACACACAATTTAGCACTACACACACGAGGGGCACTTAGCACTTGACAGGGACTTGCTGTCACTGCACACTGCTTAAAACTCGTCGGTAATTCAAACAAATTTTTGTGGGAGACAATGCAGACGGTTGACGGAGTGAGTTGACGGAGGAGGTCTACCCGTTTTGATTTTACACGAACGCACTTATTTCCATTTAATCGATCACTTGATACTCGCTGCGCCATGGAGATGTTCGGGGTACTTGGTTCTAACTACAGGAGCGAACATAAACACCTGTAGAGTTTTGTAGGTTCTATTCAACCGAAATATACAAGGGTGTGCTTACAAGCACAGGTAGTCCCTACACTCCTATATGGGTCAACTGACCTCTCTCTTACCTCTCAGGCGACATGTGGTAAGTGGTACATTAGCAGCTTCCAAATGTCGCCAGGCACATTATCTAAGCGTGTGGTGAGATGAAACAGGGGCATTGCCACACTCTACTGACTAGAGAAGTAATGTATATAAATGGGGTACATACATGGTATACATACAACATACATTATATACATACAATTATTATTATTATTATTATTATTATTATTATTATTATTATTATTATTATTATTATTATTATTATTATTATTATTATTATTATTATTATTATTATTATTATTATTATTATTATTATTATTATTTTTATTATTATTATTATTATTATTATCATTATTTTTATTATTATTATTATTATTATTATTATTATTGTTATTATTATTATTATTATTATTATTATTATTATTATTATTATTATTATTATTATTATTATTATTATTATCAAATGTGCAATTTGTGATGCAATGCTGTTGTTTAAGGATGTTAAATAATAAATTTATTATGCATTAGACGCGACGGCAACCCTGGACGAAGTCGATGGAGGAACCCTCGACTGCTCACCCACCCCCCTCGCCCTCTACCCTTCCAGCAATAACCACCCAATTCCTACTCTGGTTGTCGAACCACTACAGACAATTTACAGAGTAGAATAATGTTGTCCCCTCAATATGAAGTAAAATCATATTTCTTTGATTTTCTATTATCTGGTTTGCTGTGGGACAGAGGCAACTCACGTCAGTGTGAGCCAATCACAGCCAATCACCGCTAACCCGAGAGGATATGGTGGCCCAAAGAATTACACGTTCATTCTCGACCTCCAACACTCATTGTTATGAACCATCAAGACAACCTCCTAAGCCAACGCTGTCGCATCATCCCTGTCCACGATGTGGGCCTTAATAACCGGGCTAGGGATTTTGCGGCCCACTATCCTCAAGTGGATCCATCGCTGGCAGGATTTCCATACAGACAATACCTCACTAGTCGGGAATCGAACAGGAATCGCTACCACCGCGCCATTAGGACAACAAAAGCAATTCTAGGCTTTGTTTTACTCGTATTTCACACAGAGCCTGCTCATTCGTCTTATTTTTAAGCATCGTAAACCCCCATCAGGTATTGCCCGTGCCAACTATGTGGGCGTAGTAGCAGAGGTCCAGGGTTTGATTCTCGACTCGTGAGGTATTGCTTATATATGGAAGTCCTCGTGTATATACACTGTTGAGATATATATGTAGCCTCGTGTTTCCTAACTGGAGTCGGTAAAATGCTACTACGACCACATAGTTGACACGGACAATCACGGATGGAGGTTCACGATGCTTAAAAAAAAAAAAACGAATGAGGAGGCTTTGTGTGAAATAAATCAAATCCTAGGTTTGCTTTTTTTGTTGTCCTTGTGGTGCGGTAGTAGCGATTTTTGCTCACACACTCAGGTCCAGGGTTCGATTCCCGACTAGTGAGTCCCCCAAGGTTCCATTCTCAGTCCAGTACTGTTTTTGTTGTACATAAACGACATAGTCCACGCCAGCTCACTCATAAAATACAACTTATTTGCAGACGATAGTAATCTCTATGCCATCAACTCAGACCTCCATTCCTTGATGAGAACTATGAGCACTGAATTAACTAAAGTCGGGACCTGCGTAATACGTAATAAACTGACCCTAAATCTTGAGAAAACCCACTACACGATCTTTCACAGAAGGAAAAACTTGCCCCCAGACTTGGACCCCCTGTACCTTGGTAATACAGTCCTCAAACGCGAACAAAATACTAAATTCCTCGGAATTAATGTTGATGATAAACTTAACTGGAGAAACCACATACAAGCCATTCACAGTAAAGTCAATAAACAGTGCCGTATCATGCATCACACTCGACAGTCACTCACTCTCACAGCAATGAAAGAAATCTATCATGATCTTGTTTACCAACACCTGATACACTGTCACACACTATGGGGGGCCTCTGACTATTCAAAAACACAATCTCTGGTTACTGCACAAAAGAGAGTTGTACGGACAATGACCTACTTGAAAAAAACAGATCACACAAACGAGAAATTTGCTATATTGAAAATAAAAAAATTCGAAGATATTAACACCTACTGCTGTGCCCTCTTTGTTTACAAATCTATCAATCACTTGCTTGACAATAATTATTTCCAGTTCCGGAATAATCAGAGATACAACTTAAGGCACCCAGAGCTACTAAGACCATTCCCCATGCGCTCCTCTCAGTCCCAGACCTCCATAAAATATCATGGTGTGAAGGTGGAACAACTTACCCCCACCCATCCCAGCAAAGACTACGTTCCCTTCCTTTAAATCATCTCTTAAAAAATATCTATTGTCTAAGTATTAATATTTCTTGTAACACCTACTATATATACAGTACCTGTTTTTTTTTGTACCATCAAAACCGTTTTATCGGAAATTATCATGTAAATAGATAAGTAATTACCATTGCAATAAACATATTTGCCTACTAGTCATAATCCTGACAGCTCTGTCCTCTTGTTCAACCTTATTACTGTACAATCCGTGTTGTACTGCTCCCCCATTATACTTATGTTTTTCGATTCCACTGTAATTTATGTATAAAAAAATAAATAAAAAAATATTGAAGTGATAACCGTGGTAACATTATGAGATGTTCTTATTACCACCATGCTATTGTACTATTCCAGATGATACTAAATGTTACATAATACTTCCTTGAGATATATGTATAGTATATATCAGGTGCCTAAAAGAGAGCTCAGGTTCTCAACTGGCTGAGCCATGTTAATATTGTTATTATCATCCATTCTGTATCTGTGTTTTTCTGGCGAAATAAACTGTTTCAATTCAAATTCAATTCAATTCAATTCATGTAGGTCCACAATGGAAACGTGGACAGGATAAATCTCGACAAGACCATTCAGGAAAAGGGAAACAATTGAGCACCTGAGCTTTCCTCTTTATTCAATACGTCTTCAGTGGCAACTATATTTATGTTGATGATGATGATGATGATAATGAAGTAAAGTGGCAAATGACTTTGCCATGAGAGAGGAGAGGAGAGAGAAAATGAAATAATAGAAATGGGAAGTAAAGTAGTAGCTCATCAAGGGAGACCGGGGATAAGCAAGCTAGATATTCATGAGTGTAATGTGTGTTAATTTATGTTTGTCAGATGGTGGTTATATTTGTTTACATATATGTATAAATTGGGTCTTGTTCTTCTATGTTAGCATGGAGGCTCTTAGGCCACCAGCTGTGTTCTTGTGGTTTCGTCTTCTTTTAACTGGGAGTTTGGGTCGTCCAACTCTTCAAGTATACTCTATACTCTCTGAGCTTGGCTGTGTGTACGTGTGTTCAGTGGTTCGATATTGTATAGTTCGTGAAGTTTTTGTATTTTGGTGGTGTATGGGGGGGAGTTGCTTTGATGCTCTATGGATAGCTTTGTTTTGTACTGCTTGTAGTTTAAGTTGACTGGTTCTGCTGATCGTGCTGAGTGTATTAGTGGGTACTCCAGGTGGGGCCGGACAAGTGCTTTGAATAGGTGTAGCTGAATGTTGGTGTCTATTTTGCTGAATCTTCGTAGTTTTATGAGTTGTAATTGGGCAAGTGTTTTGCGTTGTGTTATGTGTTTTGCTATGCCTGTTCTTGTTATTGTGAGTCGCAGTATTTTGCCTTCGTTGGGGTATTGTATAGGTTCGTTGTTGACTGTGACTGGTGCTGGGTTTGTTTTGGCAATGTGAATGATCATTAGTTTCTGCGTGTTAGTTTGGATTTTCCACTTTTTTTTCATAATCCTTTATTTGCCCAATGGCGTGGGCTGTGTTTCGTGCCATCATCTGTGTGGCCTTGCCTGGATGTCGGATGATTTGGGTGACGTCATCGGCATTGGTTATGTACAGTATTTTCCGTGGGTAGGAGGTGGCCTGTCGGACGTGTATATCGTGTAGAGTGTTGGCGAGAGGTCACTTCCCTGTGATACTCCACTGTATAACTTGATGCTTGGGACTATGTGGTTACCAATGATGATTTTTGCCTCTCTGTTAACAAGGAAGTTACAAAGAAAAGAAGTGAAGTTGTTGGGGAGTTCTTGGTTGGTTATTTTGTATGTGAGCCCTAAGTGCCAGACCTTGTCGAATGCATTGATCTCTATTGTGCATTACGTTGGCTATATTTTCGTAAATTAGGGATATGGCTGCATGGGATTCCCTATGTTTTCTAAATCCATGCTGCCTGGGATTGTATTTCCCTTCAAGTTCGAGATGTGTTCTGAGTCGGTGGTTCATGATTTTTTCCTCGACTTTTCCCGGTGTTTCTACAAGAGAAATTGGTCTGTAGTTTAATACTTGCGTGGGGGATTTACCTTGTTTTGGTATAAGTCTGATGCTCGCTGTTTTGGATTTCTTTGGGAAGTAACCAGAGGCGAGTGATGCATTAAAAACATTTCAGAGTTGGTGTATCATGTTGTTTGGTAGATGCTAGAGTATGAGTTTGTTTATTTTACTGATGCCTGGTGCCTTGTTCTTGAAACTGTTTATTGCTCTGTGTATTTCGTCTGCGGTGATTGGTTTGATCAGTGGGACTCGGTTGCTAGATTTGGGTTGTGTGTGTCATGTGATTGTTTACTTGTCGCTCGGTGTTCATAAAGAAGTTCAGGTTTTCTTCGTGACTTATTTGAAATATTTTGCTCCAGTATTTCCTGAATTCAGGTTCTTGTTCTTTGGCCTCGGTTAATTTGATTTGATTGCTGTTTAGAATGTAGTTTGATTCGTTGCTGAAGATTCCCATTAGGTGTTTAATGTTCCGCCAGAATTGTTTCGGATTGTAGTAATTTTCTTCTGTGTCTGTTATTAGTTTCTGCCAGTTATTCACATATTCTTCTTTGGACATATTTCTTAGTTGTTCGTGTATGGTGTTATATTGTCTTCTATATTCAGGCGTCTATCCTTGTTCTGTGATTAATTTTATTAAGTTACTGAATTGTGTCTGTAGAATTCTTGATTGGTGTGAGTATCGAGGGTGTGGTAATGTTCGGTGAGTGGTCTTGGGTATGTGGTGTTCCATTGCTTGGCTCACGTTTTCGTACCATATCTCAATTGTGTTGTTTATTTGGGAGGTGTGTTTGTTGTGTAGTTGGGTGATTTGATGATTGTTAAACTCCTTTTTTAATTCCTCTCAGTTGGACCGGCTTTACATAAGAACATAAGAAAATAAGGAGTCTGCAATAGGCCGGTTGGCCTGTGCATGGCAGCTCCTGTCGAGAGTTACTACCACTCCCTATCATCCATGAATCTATCTAGCCTCCTTTTGAAACTTTCCAGATTTCCCGCACTTACTACAAAGTTGTTAAGCTTGTTCCACTCGTCCACCACCCTATTTGTGAACCAGTTTCTTCCTATCTCCTTCCTAAACCTAAACTTATCCAACTTGAATCCGTTGCTCCGAGTCTTATCCTGCTCGGATATTATAAGAACTTTATCTATATCCCCTTTATTGATTCCTTTCACCCACTTAAATACTTCTATCATATCTCCCCGCACTCTTCGTCTTTCTAGGGAATGCAAGTTAAGTTTCTTTAACCTATCCTGATATGGAAGGTTTCTAAGTCCCGGAATCATTTTTGTCATTCTTCGCTGCACCGACTCCAGTGAATTTATATCCATTCTATAATAGGGGCATCAGAACTGAACCGCATAATCGAGGTGCGGCCTGACTAGCGCAAGATACAGTTGCAATAAGACCTCTGCACTCTTGTTACTTACACTTCTAGATATAAAACCCAATACTCTGTTTGCCTTATTTCGAACATTAACGCACTGTTTTCTAGGCCGTAGGTCCGGGCTTACAAGTACCCCTAGGTCTCTGTCACAAGTCGAGTTCTCTAGGTTGATGTTGTTAAGGCTGTATACATTATAAGTATTTGTTCTTCCAATATTAAGTACGCTGCACTTGCTGGTGTTGAATTTCATTTGCCATTTTTCAGACCACCCCTGCAGTTTATTTTGATCGTCCTGTAATGCATTTGCATCCTGCCCTGAATTAATTTGCCGCCCTATTTTGGTGTCATCCGCAAACTTGCTTATGTCACTGCTGATCCCAGTATCTAAATCGTTTATGTAGATTATGAACAAGAGTGGGCCTAGTACTGACCCCTGGGGAACCCCACTGGTTACACAGCCCCACTCAGATTTAACACCATCTACGCTGACCCTCTGCGTTCTATCGGTGAGCCATGATTTTATCCAATTTAAAACTTTCCCTCGATACCATGAGCCTTAATTTTTCTCAGAAGCCTCTGATGCGGTACTCTGTCAAATGCTTTGCTAAAGTCTAAGTAAATAACATCGTAATTTTCGTCATTATCTACTACCTCGAAGACTTTCCTAAAAAACGTTAGCAGATTTGTTAGACAAGATTTTCCCTTTGTAAACCCATGTTGAGAGTCGTAGATTAATTTGCTTTTCTCTAGATGCGATCGGATGCTATCTGCTATAATTGATTAAAGAAATTTCCCCACTACTGACGTCAAACTGATCAAATTTCCCCACTACTGACGTCAAAGTGATCAAACTACTGACGTCAAACTGGCAGGCATCTGTATTGGCGACATGGAAAGTGTAGCTACGATAGGGAGATGGTCACTAGTGGTTATTGGGCCGGGTTCCATTTCCAAGTTAAGATGGTGATGCTGGTTTGTTAGTACTGTATTATGCCTGGATGTCCGATGTGACCTTCTCTGATGTATGTGGAGAATTCCGGGCCAAGGTGTATTGCGTTGCTGTGGTGCCCCAAGACACGTTGTAGTGCATTTAGGTCACCTAGAAAATATGCTGATATATTTCTTATCTGCCTGAGCATGTCTGCTAGTGAAAATATGGGTCTTCCCAGAGAGAGGTAACAGGTACCGATTATGATGCGTCATGCTGGGCTGTTTATTTCAATAGCCAGAAAGTTTTCTTGAAATGAGTCGTGTATCTTGTGTTGTATTTTCCGTTTGATGTCTATGGCAATTCCATCAAGTAGTGGGCCTTGACTGCTTTTATGGTAGACTGTGTAGTTAAATATTTTGATTTTTTAAAGTATTTCTTGCCATGTGAATTTAGGAGGAAAATATCTGGGTCTATGTTACGGTATGCGTTATATAGTTCGCTTGCTCTCTGTGGAAGCCATGCTAAAACATTGTGCTGGATTATTTTAAGTTTGTTTATTTTGAAGGCTGATGCCTTGAGCTGGTTTGCGCCATTTTTGATGACCTGTGTTCCCCTGACACCCTCCTGTCAGTCAGCAGGCCCAGGCAGATTTTTTTATACGATATCTGATCAGCTCTCTCTATCCTGTTGTGTCTTGTGAGGATTCTTTCTTTCTTTCTTAATTAGTGTTTAATTGTGTGTGTGTCTTCCAGGTTTTTGCCTGCGTATATGTATTTTATCTTTCCTTGCCTTATTTCTGCCAAGAGTCTCTGTTGAGACTTTGGGGGGAACTGTAGCGGAGAAAAATCGAAGGCCAATTTTGTTTCCTAGGTCTTCATTCTCCGTGATCTTTCTAGGTGACGGTGGTGGTGCTTAGTTCCTGTTTTGTTCTTTTTTGGGGTGCTGAATTTTGCAGCGTGTTCCGTTTTTGTGGCGATTTCGTCTTCGTCCTCCCTCGTCACCTCCTCGATTGATGGCTCGGGATCTATGTCGAGGATAACCTGTGCTTGGGTCGATGGTTCTTGGTTTGCGGTGCACTCTGGTTTGTATATCATGTTGAATATTTCGGTAGAGGGCTCGTCGTTTGGGAATGCCATGTCTGGTAAGTTGCTGGCGGCGAACATGTCCCTTGCTGCCTTTGCAAAAGTTCGAGGTCTGGCTATGTTCATGATGTGGACGTGGCATTATTTTTATGGAAAGGTTATTTCCAAGTTGAAGTAAACTAGGTTGCTTTGCGGGGGGTGGTGTGGTGACTTTTTCTAGGACCTTCGTTGCTTCTTTAGTTAACGTCCTGTTTTGCTGTTCCCGTCTCTTTTCCCTCTCCTTCTTCTTCCTTTGGCTAACTATTGCTTTTCGTGTGGGGCATCGAGCAGCCAGTGTTCTGTGCTCTCCTTCACAGTTTAAGCATTTGGGGGTATCTTTGTTTTTACATTCCCTAAAGATGTGCCCCTTGTTCCTGCATCTGAGCAGTACTTTGTGTCCTTGTTAGGGCAGTCTGTAGCCGTGTGTTTATTGGTAGCAGTTCCAGCATGGAGTAGGGTGAAGAATTCCTCCTGCTCCAACTGGCTGCTGCTGATATGGTAGTAGAAGAGGCAAAGTCCCTACTGGATTACTCTTTGGGCATGGCTATTTCTGTGAATCTTATTTTGAGTATGGAGGGCAGTCTGGGCAGCTTGACCACTTCCTCCACCTTTGCCCACTGGTTCCTGTGTTCTATGTCGGATACCAATTGCTGTTCGCTTGCTTCCTCGGTGATCGCTTTATCTAATCGTCAGACTACAATTGATTTCCTTGCTCGGAGTTGTGGAAGGACTGCAACTTCAAACTTTGCTGTCGCTTGACAGGAGTAGATCGACACCCTTCTCGGTCAGGAAGAGGGCGATGAAGGAGTCCTTGGTGGTGTTGAGGTTTGATAATTTGATGAGTAGTGTTGCACTAAGGAGTCTTGCCAGTTCTGTTTCCTTTTGTCAGACACGCCCCCGTCATAGGAGCGTATCCGGACCCGTGTGCCCTCATTTGAGAGAGAACGTGGTGGACATGCCACCGTTGCGTGGGGTGAAGCAGGAAACCTACCTATTCCGGGAAAGTAACCTGTCGCGGGAATTACAACATCCCCCACCGCCACTTGTTGGTAGAGTGGTCGTAGAGTGGTTCCCGCGACTCTCTCCCGGAACCCCCGTCAAAGGGACTTAATTTCCTAGTATTTGAGATTGCTCACTTATAGGCGTAAGCAGTTGTGTACCTATTTAGGGGTGGGGGATTCAGGATTGCGACCCACTTCCTAGGTGGACCTGCACAATCACAGTTATCACCCAAGAAGGCTCGGCGGAGGGATGGGTAATGCTCCCATCACCTTTCGTGTTCACTAGCTCCTGGGAGGGAAGTGAACAGTTACAGGGGGGCCTAAGGACGATTACACCTGTTGGGTGCAGGTCCCCAGGCCACAGCGAAAAAGAAGGGAGAACAGAGGAAGTAACACTAGTGGGATCACGGCCATAATCATCTATAGGAAGCCGTTACAGATCACCTAATCTGGACCGCCTCTGTTCAAGAGATACCCCCTGAGGAGTGCGGGCGACATAGAAAGGGCGTTATCTGGAACAAGTTTCCCATGTGTTCAGGTAGTGGTGAGAGGTGTCGAGCGATGGAACAAGGCTGGCTGGCTTTAGCGGTGAAAGGTCTGGAGAGAGGGCCGATCACGGCGAAGGCTGGATGGCGAATTTACACGGACTGATAGAGGCTTATATACAAAGGATGACGTTACAAAATATCAAGTCAGGTCAATAACATGGGATCTATTAATCCACACACCACCTCCACCGTACACGAAAAAAGAGCTTATAAAGATGGGCAACGTAACAAGTCATGTCAAGTCAGGTCAAAATCATGAGACCCACTAATCGTCTACCCAACATCTACCTCAAATGCTTTCAAAGCATTTTTAACCTTGGGCCACTGACAAATAAATTTATGTAACCTATTATCGGTTTTGTAATGACCATCACTCAGGTTTATAGAATTAATTTCCCTAATCAGACTTGCTTCAACCAGAAGTCTTTCTGTGACACATGTTGATTTAAACACTTCTTTACATGTTTTCCCAATCCATGGGATGATTATTCTTCCTTATATGAACGAAAAGTGCGCTGCTTTCAGATGCTGTTCTAATATTATACTTGTGCTGTTTTATTCTACGTTGCAATACTTTCCCAGTCTGACATACATAATTACCATTACATTTGCTACATGGAATGCGGTAAACACTCATTTACATTCAAGGTTGGGCTGTTCATACTAGTAATGGTTGAATCATACTTAAAAGCAACATTAATTATTAATAATTTAAGGGATTGTACTAGCTGGACAAATTCATTGCGTTAAGGTAGAGTAAAAATATTCTTAAATGTAGGAACTTGTCTAGTTTGAGTAAAATAACGAACAATGAAGGGTAGCCAAATTTTGTCCAATGAACTGAATGTGTTGCAATTCTTCTCCAATAAATTCAGGGTCACAAATACACAAACATCTCAAAAACATGACAGAAAAAACTGCCATTTTGGCAGGTTCATGGTGACTTAATAAATTTTTTTAAGAAACTATCTACCTGTGAAGGCTTTCTGTACACCTGAATTTTATAGTACACCTATATTTTCTGTACACCTTTATTTTATCAAGAAATGGAAGGGATCCTTTTATTTATCTTTCAATTTTTAAGGTAATGCTAGGGACAAGAACAATTATTCATTGAATATATATACTGTATATATATATATATATATATATATATATATATATATATATATATATATATATATATATATATATATATATATATATATATATATATAACAAAGAAGTATGTCTGTATGTGTGTTTGTTTGTGTGTTTGTGTGTATGTGTGTCCGCACGAGAATCTCGGAAACTACTTTACCGATCTGTAGTGATGATGGATGGTGTTATATGTAGTGATGATGATGAATGGTGTTATATGTAGTGATGATGGATGTTGTTTTATGTAGTGATGATGTGTGGTGCTATATGTAGTGATGATGGATGGTGTTATATGTAGTGATGATTGATGGTGTTATATGTAGTGATGATGGCTGATGTTATATGTAGTGATGATGGGTGGTGTTATATGTAGTGATGATGGATGGTGTTATGTGTAGTGATGATGGATGGTGTTATATGTAGTGATGATGGATAGTATTATATGCAGTGTTGATGGATGGTGTTATATGTAGTGATGATAGATAATGTTATATGTAGTGATGATGGATGGTGTTATTTGTAGTGATGATGGATGGTGTTATATGTAGTGTTGATGGATGGTGTTATATGTAGTGATGATGGATGGTGTTATATGTAGTGATGATGGATGATGTTATATGTAGTGATGATTGGAAAATAAAATAATAAGAGTTTAATGCTAAAAAAATATACTTTGCTGTACCGTTATAGTGAAAAACATGGTGGAACTTACACTGTTAATGAACTATTGATGGAAGAAGAAGTTTTGGGGACTGAACAGTGAGACAATGTGGAGTCTCCCGGAGGGTGGCGTCCTACCGTGGCGTAGCGAATGAGCCGCCCGGAGCGAACAGCGGACAGCCGGTCACAGGAAACAGATCAGGAAAGGGAATCCCGTCTTAAAGCTAACAGAAAGCGAACAGTGGACAGTCGGTCACAGGAATCGGATCGGGAAAGGGAATCACGTCTTAATGCTAACAGAAAGCGAACCTTGGACAGTCGGTCTCAGGAAACAGATCAGGAAAGGGAATCCCATCTTAATGCTGACAGATAGCAAACAGCAGAAATGCCTTCTCTAGAAAATGATCAAGCTCATGAAATTCGTTTGAATGCTAATAGACAGAGAGCTGCGGGATCCAGAGTTCTAAGAAAGAATACACAGTGGCATCCACTTGCAAGAGCAGCATTTAACTATGACAATGAGATAGAATACGAGAAGTATCCCTCTGCTGTCATTGGCAACATGGATAAGAAATGTGAACACTGTGGTGCAAAGAAGTATAAAGGAGAATCTGCTGGACTGTGCTGCTTTCATGAGAAAGTGCGACTGCCAAATTTGGAAAAACACCACAACCATTGAAGACTTTCATGCTGGGAACAACACCAGATTTAAAACACTTCTTGGAAAATATACTGAAGTACAATTCATGCTTCCAGATGACATCCTTTAGAGCTACTAGAGTAGTTCGTGAGCACGGATACATACCAACATTCAAAGTCCAGGGTCAAGTCTATCACAAAGTAGGATCCCTCTTACCACTGGAAGATGAGCAGGCAAAGTTCCTCAAAATCTACTTCATGGGAGATCATGAAAAGCAGACTACTATCAGGTGTGGCAATATTCAAGGTGTCAGACATGACATTGTCCTATCTATCCAAGAAATGCTGCATGAGCGCAACACTTATGTACAGTCATTTAAAAATGCCCTGGAAAACATGCCTTCTGACGAATACAAAGTCAAGATCAAAGCAGACACGTCTCCAAAGGGAGAACATGAAAGAAGATTCAATGCTCCTGTAGTTGATGAAGTAGCCATCCTGATTGTCTGTCAAGAGTTTGAGAAACGAGACATCACACTCAAAATGAGAGACGAGTCGCTCACAAGTACTGGAAGCTACAATACTAACAGGACAAGCTAAAGGAGAGGACGTTTTTATACCAAGGATACCTCTCATCACCACTGACCTGCCATTTGAGTTCAAGCGACTTCAGTTCCCGGTTAAAGTGAGCTTTGCCATGACCATCTAAAAAAGCCAGGGTCAGTCCCTAAAGATGGTTGGCCTAAACCTGGTGTTTCCTTGCTTCTCTCATGGACAGCTCTATGTTGGACGCTCCAGAGTGGGAACTGGTACAAATCTGTACATACTTGCTGCTAATGGCAAAACCAAAAATGTGGTCCACCTTAATGCACTACAGTGAGACAATGTGGAGCCTCCCGGAAGGTGGCGTCCTACCGTGGCCTAGCGAAAGAGCCGCCCGGAGGGCGGCGATTCCGCTAGTATATATATAAAATGTTTCCTGAATTTTAAAAAAATATAAATTTTTAGGTTCAATGAATAACTGGTCTATTTGGTATGGTGAGAGAGGAGACCCCGGCTACGAGTGACTACCCAGGAGGAGAACAACCTGATCCTGCAGGCAGCGGACGCCAACACCTTCACCAACGCCAAGGCAATTAGGGAAGACCTAGCTTTGGAGGTATCTGTGACTACAGTGCGGTGACGGCTACATGCAGAAGACATTCGCCACCTAGTACCCGCGAAGAAGAAGCGTCTCACTGATGCACACCACACTGCCAGGCTCGCCTTCGCCCAGCAAGTATGTGGCCAATGACATGGAATTCTAGGAAAGAACCGTTTGCACAGACGAAAAAACTTTCACCTCCAGGAACCATGGCCACATTCACATGTGGAAGAGGAATAATGCTATCTAGGCGTAATATCTCTAAATATTATTGAAGATATAAATGAAGTTTTAACACCTACTACTGACATGTTTGCTAGTCTTTTTTCACGGCCATGTGGGAAAATGTGCACAATCTAAAAAAAAATCATCCTCACTAACTCAATCACCCCTGCACCTCGTGGTAGAAAGTAAAGTAGACAAGATCAAAACTACCACAGCCAGGCCTCTGTTTTCACCCAGCCGCTTCATACCCTTGTTCGCCTCTCATCCTGCTACACGTCAAAGCCGATGAAACAAGGTCTGTTCCATTCCATCTCTTTCCCAAACTACCTCGTCCTTTTTTTCCCCTTTACCTCCGACTTGTGAGCCCTCTTCACATCTCTTGTCACTTATCCTGAAGTAGTATCCAAAATCCAAATTTATTACAGGTTCCAATATTTTCAAGAACTCTCAATGTTTTCCATGTCTACATGGATCAACGGTCACTTTACTGCAGAGTAATATGTCAGTATATTAGAAGATTTTTTTTCCTTCCATCCCTTAGAGACAGAAATTTCCCATATTCTCCGGCCCCATAATTTTTGTTCAAGATCGTTGCCCAGTCCATATGGTCTAGTTCAGCAGCGGTTTGCCACTAAGGACAACGTGCAGGTGCTAGACTGGCCGGGCAGGGGTTGTGATATGAACCTCATAGAATATCTATAGGGTACGATCGTAAACACTTGGTAGCCAGAGAAGGAGAGGACTCCAGCAGCATTAATGGACCACACCAGAGCACAATGGAAGTTGTTGCTGGTCAAGCCACAGCTGGTGAGAAGCCATGGAGCTTCTATGCCCGACAGGCTATAGGTGGTCATCGAGAAGGAGGGCAGATGGACGCGGTTCTGAAACTACTGCTCTCAGTAAGGAAATAAGATGATTTAAAATTGTGAGTTACTGAACTACAGATATTTGAACCAATAAATATCTAGTACAACTTTGCTTTATATTTCCACTTTCTGATATATAACTAGAGTTTAAGATCTGGAATTATTTCGTTCGTTGGAGTGTTGAAAAAGGTGAACTGCTGCGTGAAATATAATTGATTTTAACCCATTATCACAACGTCGGACTATTTCATTCAGCTGAGGGGAACCCCTTCGTGTATGAAAGGGTTAATCAAAATTACATAACTAAATAAAGTGGAAAATTAATTAAAGTTATTTCTTTACAGTGACGTGAAGGCAGCCATAGACAGTTGCTGGTGACCAGGGTGTGGGAATTACTCGTTTCAGCTACTCGTTCACATTATTCTTATTGAGAATAAATATCCTTTTCCATACAATCTGAGTATTTTAATTGCACCTTGTGCCACTTGTCTGCTACAGTAGGCTCTCGCCAATGACGACTTCCACAATAATGTTTTCGACAATAACGATAAGTTACAATAGATACCCATTTTCGATAATAACGTCTGGATTCTCTTGAATAAAGGAAATTTCGTGGGAAGCGTCCTAGCTCATCAATGATAGCGTTTGTTTGCCGCCATGTTGATGACGTAGTTGTCCACTAAGCCTCACTCTCACTCTCACACAAGCTCAGTGGAATACAGCCCTGCGCCCACATGTGGGATTTTCGCCACTATAACCAGTGGTTGTTAGGGTCGGTGATCAATAATGTCTTCTGCATTTTTGCCTGTGGGGGCTAGGGGAGGTGGTGGAGGGAGTGATTTGCCACCTGAATGACAGGGAACTTTTAAAGTGAGGAAATTGAACTGTCCTGAGTCTACAGTGCGAAATATTAAGAGGAACTTAGAGGAGACCAAGAAGAGTATTGTGCTGGCTAAAAATATTTCGGTAGTGATGGAAATGAGAGGCGAGCTATGAATGATAAAAGCGATAGAAACAGGTTGTCAGTGATAACAGAGCATTTTCTTGTGAAATGGTTAGCCTGTAGAATGAAAGACAGTGCAAGTGTTAGTGACCCTCAGATATGGAACAACCATCACACCAAGCACCTCAAAAACTCCCCCGAGCTAAGTGTTATATTACTCAAACTCTTTATTTTGATGATTGAATAACAATTCTTTTTATTTCAGCTAACAAAAAGTGTTAGGAGGGCTTCAAGGGGAAAAAATGGGTGAAATTCTTGTGGCGGCGGCACCAATAAATCCTTTTTACATATATTTTAATGTCACACAAATAACGTTTTCGCTAATAACGGTGTTTTTCAGGCACCTATTAAACGTTATTGGTGAGAGCCTACTGTATCTCTACATTCTGAGCTCGGTTCACCCTGACGTGAGTCTGTCTATGCATAGAGAGAGTTTATCGTTTATATCTAGAGAGTTTTTATAGTTTATATTATAGAAATATTTGACGTATTTCTTTACCGTTTGAATGAAAGAGGTAACGTGTAACATTATTTATCATCAAGATGTGAAATTGTATTTAAATGGTTGTTGGTGTTTTGTGGGGTTGTAAATACATCATACCTGTACTGTCTGTATACCTGCTGTTATATGTTTGTATACTTATGTTATCAATATACTGTACTGTGTTCTGACCTCACTCATCTGTGTTCTGACCTCACTAGGGGAAAGGTCACGGCAGGGTTAGCTCCAGAGGGATAATTATCAGATATGGCCAGTGATATGTGCGGTCTTGGGTATGAGAGTTTGTTGACCAAACTGGAGTGGTCCACTGAAGAATTGGCGAGGGCCAAGTTAGAAATTGAGAGGGCCACGTTGGAGAACGTGAAATTAAGGAAAGAGCTGGCGAAGTTAAAAGGAGAGGCTGGACGAGTAAAGCCAGTGTCTGACGAAAAATCAAACGAGTGGAAAGTCGTGAGTAGTGGCAGGACCAAGCTGGTGGTAAAGAAGCACTCAAAGGATACGACAACAACGACAACAACAGCTAAGTGTACCAACCCGTTCAGTCCCTTGATAGACGAATTGGACGTTAGTACAGTCAGGGGCAGGGATGACAAGGAAGGTATAAAAACTTTAATTGTTGGTGACTCACAGGTAAGGTACATGGACAGGGCTTTTTGTGGTAAAAACAAAAATAGGATGAGGGTGTGTTTGCCAGGAGCTGGGGTGGGGGATATAGTTGACAGGATGGACAATATCTTGTCTGGTAATGGGAACAAACCCATTATCTGCCTCAGTGCAGGAGGCAATGATATTGGCCGGTGTAGGAGCGAGGAACTTCTTGATAAGTTCAAGGCAGCCATAGATCGTATTAGGACTAAGGGAGGGATCCCTATCATATGCGGTGTCCTGCCTAGAAGGAGAGTTGGCAGTGAATGGTTGTCAAGGGCAGTTGGTGTTAACGACCGTCTTGACAGATATTGCAAGTCAATATCAGTCCCATTCATTGACAACTGGGACAACTTCTATGGCAGAAGGGACCTTTATGCTAGGGATGGGGTGCACCTGTCTAGGGATGGAGTAGCAACCCTGGCTGGGGCTCTAGAGGGGGCAGTTCAAAAGATATCGAAGTCTTTAAACTGCTAAGAGAACATAGGGGCACGGGGGTGGAGGAGACTGCAGTGGGAGCGGGTAAACAAGGCGAAAGATTACAGGGAAATAGTGTTAGGAATGATGACAAAACTAAATTAGACAGGGAGTTTAAAACTAAACGCGGTAAGGGAAGGACTCAGAACACCACTAACTTAAATGTATACTATGCGAACAGTAGAAGTATGAGAAACAAAATGGATGATATTAAGGCCTTGGTATGTACCGAAGAAATCGATATAATTGCATTCACTGAAACATGGATCAACCTAGACACACGTGAATTACCAGTCGAATACCAAATTGCGGGTTACAAACTGTTCCATACCGATAGGCAGACCAGGAAAGGAGGCGGAGTAGCAATCTATGTTAGGGATAATCTGAAGTGTGAAATAAATAAGGAAATAAAAACTGAGAGGAATACAGAAACAATTTGGATAGAATTAAGCGACGGTCGGGAAAAATTAATCACAGGGGTAATATATAGACCCCCCAATCTTGATAGCGTCAATGAGCGACTTATCTGGGATGAAATGCGCAGGGCTTCCATACACAACAAAGTCTGTATAGTAGGCGACTTTAACCTTGGCCAAATAGATTGGACTGTCCTTACGGGTAACTCAGAATCAGAGGATTTTCTCGAGACGATCCAGGACTGTTTCCTAAGTCAACATATAACCGAACCCACACGGGGTAATAATATACTGGATTTAGTTCTGACGAACAGAGAAAACCTCATTAGCAATGTCGAGGTAGGGAACGAACTTGCAAACAGCGATCACAAAGAAATTCGATTCCAGTTAGATTTTCAGGGCAGACGTAAGGAAAATTCCACTAAAGTACCAGATTTCAGAAGGGCAAACTTTGACAGTTTAAAGAGGCAGCTGAGAGAGGGGGTGTCGCGCTTGGCCGTGAACCTGACAGATGACACCGACCTGATAACGAGATCTGAGATTGCCGAGTTCCACGACAATTTAAATAGTGAGTTACTTAATGCACAAAGGCAGAACATACCATACAAAAAACTCAGATCAGACAACAATGACCCTAAATGGATAAATAATTATTTAAAGAACATCATTGGCCAAAAGAAGGCTATAGGTAGAAGGATAAATCGTGGCGAAATTCACCTCCGGGACTATTATAGGGTATTGGCGAGTAGAGTTAAAACCGAGATAAGGAAAGCAAAGAGGAATAATGAGGTAAGGGTAGCAAGGGAGGCAAAGACAAACCCCAAAGGATTCTACCAAATGTATCAAACTAAAACACGAGAAAAGATTGGACCAATACGGTCAGACTCCGGCGAGCTCACTGATAACGACGGAGAAATGAGCAATAATTTAAATAAATATTTTTCAACAGTTTTCACCACCGAAAATTTAAACATGATACCCGAGGCACCGACTCTATTCAGAGATAGTGAAGAAAACAAATTAAGTGAGATAGTAGTGACTAGTAACGATGTTAGTAAGCAAATAGACAAACTAAAGCCTAATAAGTCACCTGGTCCCGATGAGATATTTGCCAGAGTATTAAAGGAATGTAAGGAAGAGCTTAGTATGCCCTTAGCAAAGTTGTTTAACATGTCCTTAAAAACAGGTGTAGTACCAGAATCCTGGAGGATAGCGAATGTAATACCGATTTTCAAGAAGGGGGATAGATCACTATCCTCTAACTACCGCCCAATCAGTCTAACATCAATAGTAGGCAAATTACTGGAAGCAATCATTTCAAACTCTATTCGAAATCACCTGGAGAAGCACGGATTGATCAATGATTCCCAGCATGGCTTCACAAGCGGACGTTCTTGCCTAACTAATCTATTAACATTTTTTCATCAGTTTTCGAATCGGTGGACGAGGGGCACAATTATGATGTGGTATATCTCGACTTTAGCAAAGCCTTCGACAGAGTCCCCCACGAAAGACTAATTAGAAAGGTAGAAGCTCATGGCATCAAAGGTGACATCCTTAAATGGATTAGGGCGTGGTTACAGGACAGGAAACAGCGAGTGAGCATTAACGGCACTAAGTCCCATTGGAGCAACGTCACAAGTGGAGTTCCCCAAGGCTCAGTACTTGGACCATTATTGTTTATTATATACATAAACGACATAGATATCGGCATAGACAGCAACATAAGTAAATTTGCTGATGACACTAAAATAGGACGTGTTATCAAATCTGACGAGGACTCGGCAAAACTACAGGAAGATCTAAACAAATTTTTCCAATGGTCTGAAAAATGGCAGATGAAATTCAATGTCGACAAATGTAAAGTACTCAGTATAGGAGATGTAAACAGGGAAACCAGATACCAGATGAACAACGATGCCATAGAGAAATCCGACTGCGAGAGAGATTTAGGAGTAATGATAAGTAGGAACCTTAAGCCAAGTAAACAATGTGTTTTTGCTCGTAACAAGGCTAATAAAGTACTTGGGTTCATACAAAGGAGTGTTAGTTACAAGACTAGCGAGGTCATCCTAAAACTGTATCTTGCTCTTGTGAGACCACACCTGGATTACGCAGTTCAGTTCTGGTCACCGTATTACAGAATGGATATAGAATCCTTGGAAAGAATTCAGAGGAGAATGACAAGACTAATCCCGGCATTAGGAACCTTGAGTACAGAGACAGGTTAAAGCATCTTAATTTGCACTCCCTCGAGAGACGTAGAGCGAGGGGCGACCTGATAGAGATGTATAAGTGGAAGACAGGGCTAAACAAAGGGGACATTACAAAGGTACTCAAATTATCCAACCAGGAGCGAACTCGTAACAATGGTTTTAAATTAGACAAATTTAGATTTAGGCGTGAAATAGGTAAACACTGGTTTGGAAACAGAGTAGTTGATGAATGGAACAAGTTACCAAATATCATCATTAACTCGAATTCGCTGAATTGCTTCAAACATAGGTTGGATGCTCATATGAGCAATAGGGGTTGGGTGTAAACGGAACTGCCCAGTATGGGCCAATAGGCCCGCTGCAGTTTCCTCCATTCTTATGTTCTTATGTTCTTATGATACAGCAAACAGATAATGGATTTTCAAACAAATATGGTTGTTCTTCATGAGATCTTGACCGTTGCTTGAAATACTGGGTATCACTTGTATTTGTATTCTCGTTATAACTGCCTCATGGAAATGGAAGGACACAACATTAGTCAACCCTGTAAATTGTCTGTAGTGATTCCACGACCAGCAACCCAGAGTAGGAGTTGGGTGGTGGAGGCAGGGCAGGTGGAGTCGAGGGTTCCAGGTCGTGCTCATAAAAATTTTATTATTTTTAAGACCTTTAAATCTTTAAGTGACAGCTATATCGCTTTGCATCATAAATTACTGATTTCATAAAATAGTAATAATGGTACTGTGTATATTTGTTACCCATTTAACCTAAATGTTTGGCACAATTAAACTATGTAGTTTGCTGATTCTATACCGAACTACTACAAACTGAAATACTTTTGTTCACAACAAAATTGCATTGCAATAAATATGTGGTGCCCACTTCCTGATTGTTGTGATTTATAATTAATCCCTTCACTACGACGTCTTCTTATTTACCTTATTCTGGTTACCGCCAGACGATTTTATTCAGCTGGGGAAGTTCCATCTCGTCTAGATTCATATATATATATATATATATATATATATATATATATATATATATATATATATATATATATATATATATATATATATATATATATATATATATATAATCCATTTGCTAATAAACGTCCCATTTTGCAAAGGAACACCTTACTTAGAACATGAATTCATCCCCCTCTCATCCTCTTGCATCTAACATTTTCACCTGGCTAGCGGTAGACGATTACACTCAGCTGACGAAACCCCTATTATCAAAGGGTTATTCTGCACTTTGATTGCTCCCAACTGATATACACTTTCCCTCTTCACCACCTAGTACTCCGTCTCATCCCACAAAAATGGCACCTACCCTGACACCTCCTCTACTTCCCCTACCGCTCACTAGGAAATTAATCAGTTTCACGCTTCAGGGTTTGTGGGTTTACGCCTGAGGGAGAAAAAGGATTGGCAACGCAAGATGGTAAAGTCAGGAGCGAGCCAACTGTACCTAGACAGTGCAAGTGTACCAACAACAGTAAACAGAAATGCAATTTGACCATGGATGGCCACTTGGGTACTTACCAACACAACATGGCGGTGATTACTGTGCAAATATCCTACCAGTTGAAATCGATGAGTCTTGAGAATCAGAGGAGGAGACGATTCCTGGGGGTTAGAGTAAGATGAATATAACTTTAATTAGAGTAAGTTCTTGTGGGATTTACTCATCCTTGTAAAAAGTCTAGCAAGCAGTAAGAGGAGGTTACGACGTCGATAGTTGACATTAGAGTATGGATATAAGAACATAGGAACATAAGAATGGAGAAAACTGCAGCGGGTCTATTAGCCCATACTGGGCAGTCCCGTTTACACCCAACCCCTATCGCTCATTTCTCCTTTGTTTGAAGCTATCCAGCGTATTCGAGTTAATGTAGATATTTGGTAACTTGTTCCACTTATCCACTACTCTGTTTCCAAACCAATGTTTACCTATCTCGCGCCTAAATTTAAATTTATCTAATTTAAAACTATTGTTATATCACCTTTGTTTAGCCATGACTTCCATTTATACACCTCGATAATATCGCCGCTCCCTCTACGTCTCTCGAGGAAGTGCAAATTAAGATGCCTTAACCTGTCCTTGTACTCAAGGTTCCTAATGTCTGGGATTAGTCTTGCCATTCTCCTCGGAATTTTTTCTAGGGATTCTATATCCATTCTGTTGTACGGTGACGAGAACTGAACTGCGTAATCCAAGTGAGGTCTCACAAGTGCAAGATATAGTTTTAGGATAACCTCGCTAGTCTTGTAACTAACTCCTCTTTGCATGAGCCCAAGTGCTTTGTTAGCCTTTTTTTGAGCAAATATACATTGTTTACTTGGTTAAGATTCCTACTTATCATTTACTCCAAAGTCTTTCTCGCAGTCGGATTTCTCTATAACAACGATGTCCATCTGATATCTAGTTTCTCTGTTTACATTTCCTAGACTAAGTAAGTTACTTTGGTAAAAAGTGAAAGATTACAATGATACAGTGTAGGCTTGTGCGAGAGGGAAAATTATACTGTCAGCAACACAGAGGTGAGAGGTGAGATACTACTGGCAACGCTGAGAGGAACAACAATGCTGTCAGCAACACAGAGAGTAAGAGGTGAGGTACCACTGGCGACATTGAGAGGAACTACAACAACACAGAGAGTAATAGGAGAGGTACTACTACAAGAGATCCAGATTTAAGTAGGAATTCTCAAAGGGGTTCTTAAGCTATTTTTTTTTCTTCGTATTTGGAGATGCTATATTTCCCAAAGTCTAATTAGGCCAAGTCAACCTACTTCGGGAGGGGGTGGGGGGGGGGGTGGCCCGGGGTGGGACCTCAGTTAGCAGCTGGTCGTCGTGGTGTGAAGGTCTGCGACAATGCTTGATAAATGCGCCATATCTGGATGCATGTGAATTACAGACTACATGATAAAAGATCGATATTTCATCGATTTCCAAAGGATGAAAATCAGAAAAAAGTGGATTTTATTATGCATGCAGCAAATATATAGGGTGCAACAGGAGAAAGGGTAATACTTGAGAGCCATTAGCAGGTTTAAATTTAAATTCCCTTGTCTAATGTTCAGATAGGAAACCGGATGTGGAGAGACAAATTACCTATTTGTTGCTAGAACTATTGTATAGCCTCGTCATCTGTGATAAATCTAGTGGCGATATTGATAAATTGAAAACCTCTGAAAATACTGTATGTACTTGTATTCACTGATTTACTATAACAGCTTGGGGAGGTAGAGAGAGAATGATATTTAGTACAATCAATAATAATTTGTATTATTTACTTTAACTAATTTATTTAATGCCTGTATTCCTTCTGCCACCCCCAGTAAATAAATAGCTAGCCCATATGCCTTTGATTACTTAATTGCTTACACTGCTATTGGCAGCAAAATCATTAGAGTATAAATAATAATAAAGAGAGGAAGAGGATTATTAGTAATAATTATAATAATTTTTTTAATAATAAGAAGAGGAGTATCACAGTAATAATGATTACATGAGAAGTTCAAGTGGCTAACTAGCTAACTGAAAGATAGTGTGCTAAGGGATGAACAAAATCAGGAAATATTGCAATAATATCTTTTAATACAGTAGGGTGGTCTCACCCGTTATATTATACGAGTCCTCCTTACTAATGCTTTCTTCGACTATGGCCTTATCACGCCACATCTAGCTTCGCCTCCTGCGCGTCGGTTGATTTGGTTTAATTAGACTTAAATATTTCTTACACACACTCACACAAAGCTGCACTACGACCGGTTGGCGCCACAAATTCCCGCCAAACCCAATGCAGTTAATATCTTATACCCAAAGTGAGTAACTGTTGATGATTCGAATTCGATAACTGCTTAGAGAAAAGTTTTATGAAGCCTGTCCGAGAACTTTTGGGTCACACCCCTTACTGTGGTACTGACCTGCCAGCATCGATAGTCCAAGAGTAGTGTATTGCTTGTTGAATTTTATCAATCTTTCACTAATAATCCTGTAGACATACTATTACCAATTAAAGACTAAGCATAAGCCAAAGCAAAGGGCCCTCCTGGAAATAAGTACCTGATAGCTTTGTCGGCTATCCTTGGTCAAGTTGCCTTACTGTTTACCATTGTTGTTTAACTGCACTTTCTAGGCACACAGGAAGCTGTATACTCCCATGACTTACTACTTGCACTGTAAACCTATATTGTTTATGGGCCTATTCATACTGAACTGTAAAACGGCATAGCTTATATGAGGTCCGATACTAAAAAAAGCGAGACTGATACTGTCACTCTTTTTATTTACCAAATTAAGAAAATCAAATGTGATCGCCTTCAAAGTAGTTCCTGTCTGAGATGACACACAGCTGCATACGATGCTGCCACAGTTCAAAGCAATTCTGCAGATCATGTTCTGTAAAGTTGTTGAGGAGCTCTGTCATTTTTGCTTTCACCTCTTCTACAGACAAAAAAAAATGGTTCCTTTGAGCACAGACTTGATCTTGGGAAAATGTAGAAGTTGCAGGGAGCCAGGTCTGGCGAATAGGGTGGGTGCTCAAGTACAATGCTGTTTTTATTGGCTAAAACCTGCTTCACAGACAAAGCGTTGTGGACTGGCGCGTTGTTCATCTGACAGCAATTTTGGAACCATTTTTGCACAAACCTTTGTCATGCTTAATTCTTCCGTGAGAATGCGTTGAACACTTTCTTTGTCAAAATTAACTTTCTCAGCTATTGCTCGAACACCCAACCTGTGGTTTTTTCGAATCACATCTCGCACTTTTTACATGTTGTCATCGGTAACTGCTGTGCATGGGCAGCCTGGGTGGTCATCATCTTTCACGGTTTCTCTGCCTTCCGAAAATCGTTGTGCCATTCAAAAACGCGTGCACGAGACATGCATTGTTCACCGTCACAGATTTCTTAAGTTTAGCGAGAAACTTGATGTTAACTCAGTTTTGCAATCCTACATTTTCCGACCAAGTGTAAGAACACGTCTTACTTCAACATGCGTTCACTTGTACTGAGTGAAGCCATCGAGTTGAACCTTGTCACACTGTGACAGGTTAGAATTTTTTCAATAACCGTCTGTTTGTCCCTCCTCTCCCACTCTCGAGTTATAGGGTTAATCTCGTTATTTTTGTGTCGGACATACCTATCCAATTTATGGCAATTTTACTGTGTAAATAATAATCATAACAATAATAATAATAATAATAATAATAATAATAATAATAATAATAATAATAATAATAATAATAATAATAATAATAATAATAACAACAACAACAACAACAACAACATCAACAACAACAACAACAACAACATCAACAACAACATCAACAACAACAACAACAACAACAACAACATCAACATCAACAACAAGAACAAGAACAAGAACAAGAACAAGAACAAGAACAAGAACAATAACAATAACAATAACATTATTATTATTATTATTATTATTATTATTAATATTATTATTATTATTATTATTATTATTATTATTATTATTATTATTATTATATTTATTATTATTATTATTGTTGCTGTTGTTGTTGAGCACCTAGCATTGTAATCAGGGTAAGTGTGACTTCTAGGATGACACTCAGCCCCAAGTGTAGCAACCTAGCATTGCACCCAACTCCAAGTGTGGCAAACTAGCCTCTAGGATGGCAGCCAGCATGGCACCTAGCATGTCACAAAGCACCCGGAAGAGCATCAGGCATCCACCATTAGACACGGAGCAGAAGCCTCCCTAGGCCTCTCTACGTAACATGGAAGCCTAGGTAATTTTCATGAGACTTTCGCAGTGAGGAAGAGGGGGAAACAAGGGAGAGGTGAAAGGAAGTGAGAGGAGAGCAGGGAGAGGAGAGAGTTGAGAGAAAGAGAAGGAGAAGAAATAATTGAAAGTAGGGAGATAAGATGATAAAGGGGGAGAGAGAGAAGAGGAAAGAAGAATGGAAGAGAGAGGAGGAAGGGAGAGAGAGGTAGGGAGGGGGCATGCAAAAAAGAGAAGTGAGAAAGACTAAGCGAGAGGCAAATGGGAAAGTAGAGGAATAAAGAAGAGAAGGAGGAGGAGGAGGAGGAGGAGGAGATTTGTTCTTGATTTTTCTCTCCTCTTCTTTAACCTTAATTACTATTTCTCAATCTTAATTTTACTTTAATAATTAATTATCTTTTATTGTAGTGGTCTTGTCCTCTTCTCCATCCTTTCTCTCTTCTGCCCCTATTATAGAATGGAGTCGGTGCAGCGAAGAATGACAAAAATGATTCTGGGACTTAGAAACCTTCCATAACAGGATAGGTTAAAGAAACTTAACTTGCATTTCCTAGAAAGACGAAGAGTGCGGGGAGATATGATAGAAGTATTTAAGTGGGTGAACGGAATCAATAAAGGGGATATAGATAAAGTTCTTATAATATCCGAGCAGGATAGGACTCGGAGCAACGGATTCAAGTTGGATAAGTTTAGGTTTAGGAGGGAGATAGGAAGAAACTGGTTCACAAATAGGGTGGTGGACGAGTGGAACAACCTTAGCAACTTTGTAGTAAGTGAGGGAACTCAGGAAAGTTTCAAAAGGAGGCTAGATAGATTCATTGATGATAGAGAGTGGTAGTAACTCTGGACAGGAGCTGCCATGCACAGGCCAACCGGCCTATTGCAGACTCCTTATTTTCTTATGTTCTTATGTTCTTATGTTCTAATGTTCATATTTCTCTATTTCTCTTTGTGCCTTTGTTAACATTGTGTTCTCAGGTCTCTAAGTCTTATCTCCTTCCTCTTCCTGACTCTCTTGTTATTTTCCTCTCTCTCTCTCTCTCTCTCTATATATATATATATATATATATATATATATATATATATATATATATATATATATATATATATATATATATATATATATATATATATATATATATATATATATATATATATATATATATATATATATATATATATATATATATATATATATATATATATATATATATATATATTATTTCGAACCACACCATCTATTGTGTCATGATGTAACTACCCAGCACTACCGAGCAACGCCATCTAGGGACGAAACCCGAGTATGACTAGTCTTAGTCACCACTCCGGGTTTCCTTTCTCCATATCCTGGTTGTTGCGTCACCTCTTCCAACTCTTCCTCATCAGCTCTGAAGAATCCAGGAGAGTGCAGTTCACTCTGGGAAGTGACCACACTTGGATTACCTATCCTGGAAACCTACGGCACAGTGACTACCTACCATCTTCTTCAATACTCAGCCCTACTCGTCAGACACTTCAGCACCGCACTTGAGTATTGTAACCCTATATTACCTCCCACCTCCACTTGCTTCAGATTGTTGTATGTTGTATAAATATGTATATACTGTTAAGCCAATGTTGCGTATGTTTAAGTTAAGTATGGTTAAGGGTAAATTATAGAAAGCTGGATATTTTGTTAAGGAATTTATTGTACTTTATTATACACAACAAAAACTTGCATCCTTTGTCTACCCTTTTATAGTCCGATTGTCTTTGTTTGTTTAGTTTTTTTATTGTTGTTGCCTGTTGGGATCTGGGTAGACTTTTAACTATATTCTAAACCAGTTTCTAAATCCCCAACTCGTAACAAATGGCGACCGTGACAGGACCCGACCTTAAGTGTCATATTTCTTCCCCCCTTGTTACTCCTTGTTAATTTTTCCTCCCAGTCACTTCTGTTCACAGTTGCTTTACGGTGGTTTAAAGTTCCCTTCATATGTGTGTGCATATATTGGTATTATCGTACAGTAAGAGTGACAGACGTAGGATATTAGGTTCCAAGTGTCATAAGGCTTACCTGTTATTACACGTAGGCAGTCGTGTAGTAAGTCTTATCGAGTGTAGGGAAGAATCCTGATCTGTTTAATGCCTTACCCTCGCTCCAGAGTAGGCTGTTCCATAGTCACTAGTTTAGGGTGAAGTGATATCTTGGGACGCCTCTCTCTACCAGGACCCCATAATTATAAAGCCTCAATTATTGTTCTTCTCATTATCTCATTCGGGGTCAATAATAAAGTAACTCAAGGGTTGTTTACCCGGATCTTTATATTAATGCCGTAATGCGCCCTTCCTGTTTCAAGTATCTTTCCAAGTCTCTTATCCTTATCTAAGGATCTTATCAGAAGAACAATATTCATATGTGTAATTTCCCTAGGTATAACTTGGGTAGTTTCCGGGACTTTCTGGTTATCCACTGCCGTGATATTTTCTAGGGTAATCCACTTATCTTATCTTTTTGGCCATTAGTTAATTTATCTAGTTTTCTTAACAATGACCACCTCAGGTTTTGATCTCCAGGATTTTATTGAAAATCCTTTCGTATCTAAATTTCGTGTTAATATCCTGAAGAAAGAATGGAAAAGTATAGCCACTTATTACAATATCCCATATTCACAGCAAATGACTAAGGAAGTGTTAAAAAATCAGGTAATTGAAATGTTGGTTCAACAAGAAGTTTTAGAAGAATCCGCTGTTGACCAATTAACGCCCATGTCCAATACACTTCAACCATTATCTACCACCCCTCCTCACTCAGAAGTTGCCTCAGGTCTGGCTAGCCCTCAAGAAAAAACACAAAGAGTAGACGCCTTAGAAATAGAACGAGCTAGGTTCGAGTTCCAAATCAAAATGAAAGAACTCCAGTTGGAGCATGAGTTGGAACAGGCCAAGTTGGAGCAGGAGGTTAGACTGAAAGAACTACAGGTGAAAGAGACAGAAGTCACCTTAACATCGGAGTTTAAATCAAAAGAAGTGGCATTAAAAGAGAGACTAGCTGCTTTTAACCCTGCTAATGCTTCTTCCCTTGTTCCCGGGTTTGATGAATCCGATATGGACGGGTCATTTAGGACTTTTGAGAAAATAGCCGGGAAGAATGAGTGGCCAAAGGACCAGTGGGTGTCGGTGTTAGTTCCTAAATTATGTGGTAAGGCTCGTAGAGTTTATAACTGTTTAGACCAGACTGATGACTATGATAACGTAAAAAAGAATATCCTCACCTCTTATGCTATCACGCCAGATGGATACCGGCAGAAGTTTCGTAAACTAACCAAAATATTTTCACACAATTTTGTTGGAGTTTGTCAAGAAAGCTTTTAGGTTTTTCAGGAAGGCAGGCTACAGAGACCTACATTTCAGGATTTATTAAACTTGGGTAGTCCTGAGGAGGGCAGACAACATTTACATCTGAAGCGTGGAGGAGCGTGAGAGGTTAATTTAGGGCGGTGGCTGAGGTATGATGCATACGCCTTGGCTGGTGAGTCATCACAGTAGGAACGTGGCTTCCATATGTTAGGGTCTTCTGATGATAACCTTAGACGGAGGTAGGTCGAAAGGTCCCACACCTACCCCCCCTGATGCAACCAAGTTTTATTGTTCTTACTGTAAAAAACCAGGCCATACGATCCAGTCTTGTAAACACCCAAAGTGTCGAACTTCTAAAAGTAGTTCCCTGGATCCCAAATTCAAACCAATAGCAACCACCAATGTGGAAAGGCTCCATCAGGATCTCTTCTCTTCATTCACCTATCAAGGAAAAATTTCAAGCATAGAGGGGTCTCGTTCTTTCCCTATTCGTATACTACGTGATACGGGCGCAACACAATCTATCCTCCTGTTTAACGTCATTCCTGATATATCTACAGCATTTACTAATGAGAGTGTTCTAATTTCAGATCTCTCATCCCGTTCTTCCAATCCCATAGCTAAAGTGCACCTCCAATGTCCCTTGATTACTGGGGAAGTGCAAGTAGCCGTTAGGAAAGATCCAATGCCTGTGAGCGGCATTCATTTATTATTGGGTAATGACTTGGTAGGAGATCTAATGGTTCCCAACATAAAGACAGTCGACTCTCCCTTACCTGTCAACTCCACCACTGACCTTGAAGAAACTATTCCTCACCTTTTCCCATCTTGTGCTGTCACCCAGTCACAGTGTGTGCGAAATGGGCCCTCTTCATCTAAAACCACCTCCAATATCTTCCTACCCACAGAAGATCTGTACAATAAAACCATTAGTAAGGATGAGCTTATTAAAGCCCAACAATCTGATCCATCTTTGAATAAACTTCATCATGTGGCAGTTGAGGGTAAAGATTTTAACACCCTTCCTTGTTTTTATTATCAGGAAGGGGTTTTGATAAGGGCCTATAGACCCCCCTGAGCTTATCCATCTAGACACGTGGTCTGAAATACATCAAGTGGTAATTCCCTCCTCAGTCAGACCAGCATTAATTGCCCTTGCCCATGATGGTATTTCAGGACATTTGTGAATCCTGAAAACATATAAAAAGCTCCTCCAACACTATTACTGGCCTGGACTTAGGAAGGATGTGTCAAAGTACCTAAAATCTTGTCATATTTGTCAAATGGTAGGAAAACCAAATGAAAGTATACCAGTAGCTCCCATTAAGCCCATCCCAGTATTTTCTACACCATTTGAAAATATTGTTGTGGATTGTGTGGGCCCATTAACAAAGACTAAGAAGGGAAATCAATTCCTGCTCACAGTTATGGATACCAGTACACGTTATCCTGAGGCTTTTCCCCTTAAAAGCATCACTTCAAAAAATGTAATCAAACCTCTTTTGCACCTTTTCACTTCAGTGGGCATTCCTAAAGAGATCCAATCCGATCAGGTACCACCTATACAATCTTTTTCTAAACAGGATGAAAGACCTCAGTGTGGACCATTGTACATCTTCGGCGACACCCACAATCCCAAGTGTTGCTTGGAACGGTTCCATCAAACTTTCAAATCAATGCTGCGATACTTTATAGAACACTGCATGAATGGGATGAACGTATAGACTTGTTACTCTTTTGCCATCGGGAATGCCTTTAGAGTCATTGGGTTTCTCCCAGTCTGGAGTTACTATAGAGACAAATGGGGGACCCCTTTAATAGTAAAGGACAGGGGTTTGACATCTAACTAGTTGGGCCTGCAACAGTTTCCCCAATACACTGACACTTCACGGGACAAATTCAATCTGGGGTCCAGCCATTGCTCAGTCAAACTTAAAAAGTCCAAGACAAAAATGGTGGTCCCAAACCAAATTGAAGGAGATCACTTTTCCAGGTGACAAAGGTTACTTTTCACCATTCCAGGCTCTCCCTGTTAAAGTTTACTGGTCCCTATATAGTTGCTAATAAACTGTCTCCCCTCAACTATATAGTCCATACTCCTGATCGCAGAAAAGATTCACAACTTGTTCACATTAATCTCATGAAACTTTACCATTCCAGGCAGTCAGAGGAAGACATCCCAGAGGCTATAAGCCTACCTGTATTGCATACGGCTTTGTCAGGGCCGGAGCCGGAGACAGATGACATGGACCTATTGGAGAATTTAGACTTCCCTCTACCTAAAGAAAACCCTGCTAACAGTCACATACTCAACAACTTAGATGAGTATTTTTCTGTTCTGAATCCATCTCAAGCAAAAGATCTCACTAAGTTATTATCAACATTTCCTAAAGTCACGTCAGACCTCCCAGGGTTTTGCAATATTCTTAAACATGATATTAAGCTAATCTCAGATGATGTACAACCCATTAGGCAATCAGCATATCGGCTAAATCCACAAAAAAGAGAGATTATGAAAAAGGAGGTAGATTTTTTGTTAAAACATAACTTAGCTGAGCCTAGTACCTCCCCCTGGGATTCACCTTGCCTTCTCATTCCAAAACCCGATAGCAGTTTTCGTTTCTGTACCGATTATCGTAAAGTGAACCAGGTCACTGTCTCAGACTCCTACCCTTTACCTTTGATTGAAGATATAATAGACAGCATAGGCTGTGCAAAATTTATTACAACGGTGGACTTGATGAAAGGATATTATCAAGTGGGACTCACGGATAGGGCAAAAATAATCTCAGCATTTATAACTCCATTTGGTCTTTTTCAATATTTGGTTACGGCGCTTGGCTTTTCTAATGCTCCGGCCACATTCCAGAGGGCAATCAATTACCTGATTCAGGACCTAGATGGGACGTTCGCCTACCTGGATGACCTGGTGGTGGTGTCGGACGGCTGGGACGAACATCTGGTGCGTTTGGAGATACTGTTCTCACGACTGCAAGAGACTGGATTCACCATAAACCTGGCTAAATCTGCTTTTGGCCGGGCCTCAGTGACTTACCTGGGACATATCGTTGGGCATGGTATGGTGAGACCCAAGGACGCAAACGTTAAAGCCATCTTGTCCTTCCCCACTCCAAGGACGAGGAAGGAACTCATGCACTTCCTGGGGATGTGCGGCTACTACCGCCGGTTCTGCAGTAACTTCTCCAGCGTGGCCGGACCCTTCACAGACCTTACCAGTTCTGCGGTCCCTTACATCTGGAACCAGAGGTGCGACCAGTCTTTCCACCGCCTCAAAGCCTTCCTTGCCTCCAAGCCTGTAGTCCACCCACCTGACTACACCTTGCCCTTCCATCTGCAAATCGACGCTAGCGGTGTCGGAGTGGGGGCTGTGCTCCTACAACCCGACCCAACCACTGATGTCCTTCACCCTGTGGCATACTACTCCGCCAAGTTGAAAAAACATCAGACCAACTACTCGACCATAGAGAAGGAGGCCCTGGCTCTGGTGTTGGCAATAAAGAAGTTTGAATGTTACCTCCAATCTCGCCCACAAACCACCCTAGTCTTCACCGACCATAACCCGCTCACGTTCATCCAAACCAACAAGACCTCCAACCAGCGAATCCTCCGCTGGGCTCTCCTCACCCAGCCCTATAATCTACAAGTCCGGCACATAAAGGGGGTGGACAACCTGATTGCGGACTCCTTATCCCGAGCTCCAGTGGAAATGCAGCAGCTACTCTCCAGACGCACCAGGTGATCACCTCCTTCGCCCGCGCTACGGAGGTCTTTGGAGGGGGGGTGTGTTACGAACCACGCCATCTATTGTGTCATGATCTAACTACCCAGCACTACCGAGCAACGCCATCTAGGGACGAAACCCGAGTATGACTAGTCTTAGTCACCACTCCGGGTTTCCTTTCTCCATATCCTGGTTGTTGCGTCACCTCCTCCAACTCTTCCTCATCAGCTCCGGATCGAGGAGAGTTCAGTTCACTCTGGGAAGTGACCACACTTGGATTACCTATCCTGGAAACCTACGGCACAGTGACTACCTACCATCTTCTTCAATACTCAGCCCTACTCGTCAGACACTTCAGCACCGCACTTGAGTATTGTAACCCTATATTACCTCCCACCTCCACTTGCTTCAGATTGTTGTATGTTGTATAAATATGTATATACTGTTAAGCCAATGTTGCGTATGTTTAAGTTAAGTATGGTTAAGGGTAAATTATAGAAAGCTGGATATTTTGTTAAGGAATTTATTGTACTTTATTATACACAACAAAAACTTGCATCCTTTGTCTACCCTTTTATAGTCCGATTGTCTTTGTTTGTTTAGTTTTTTTATTGTTGTTGCCTGTTGGGATCTGGGTAGACTTTTAACTATATTCTAAACCAGTTTCTAAATCCCCAACTCGTAACAAATGGCGACCGTGACAGGACCCGACCTTAAGTGTCATATTTCTTCCCCCCTTGTTACTCCTTGTTAATTTTTCCTCCCAGTCACTTCTGTTCACAGTTGCTTTACGGTGGTTTAAAGTTCCCTTCATATGTGTGTGCATATATTGGTATTATCGTACAGTAAGAGTGACAGACGTAGGATATTAGGTTCCAAGTGTCATAAGGCTTACCTGTTATTACACGTAGGCAGTCGTGTAGTAAGTCTTATCGAGTGTAGGGAAGAATCCTGATCTGTTTAATGCCTTACCCTCGCTCCAGAGTAGGCTGTTCCATAGTCACTAGTTTAGGGTGAAGTGATATCTTGGGACGCCTCTCTCTACCAGGACCCCATAATTATAAAGCCTCAATTATTGTTCTTCTCATTATCTCATTCGGGGTCAATAATAAAGTAACTCAAGGGTTGTTTACCCGGATCTTTATATCAATGCCGTAATACGCCTTTCCTGTTTCAAGTATCTTTCCAAGTCTCTTATCCTTATTTAAGGATCTTATCAGAAGAACAATATTCATAAGTGTAATTTCCCTAGGTATAACTTGGGTAGTTTCCGGGACTTTCTGGTTATCCACTGCCTTGATATTTTCTAGGGTAATCCACTTATCTTATCATTTGGCCATTAGTTAATTTATCTAGTTTTCTTAACAATGACCACCTCAGGTTTTGATCTCCAGGATTTTATTGAAAATCCTTCTGTATCTAAATTACGTGTTAATATCCTGAAGAAAGAATGGAAAAGAATAGCCACCTATTACAATATCCCATATTCACAGCAAATGACTAAGGAAGTGTTAAAAAATCAGGTAATTGAAATGTTGGTTCAACAAGAAGTTTTAGAAGAATCCCCTGTTGACCAATTAGCGCCCATGTCCAATACACTTCAACCACTATCTACCACCCCTCCTCACTCAGAAGTTGCCTCAGGTCTGGCTAGCCCTCAAGAAAAAACACAAAGAGTAGACGCCTTAGAAATAGAACGAGCTAGGTTCGAGTTCCAAATTAAAATGAAAGAACTCCAGTTGGAACAGGCCAAGTTGGAGCATGAAAGAGACCCGGAAAGAGTAAAGTTGGAACAGGCCAAGTTGGAGCAGGAGGTTAGACTGAAAGAACTACAGGTGAAAGAGACAGAAGTCACCTTAACATCGAAGTTTAAATCAAAAGAAGCGGCATTAAAAGAGAGACTAGCTGCTTTTAACCCTGCTAATGCTTCTTCCCTTGTTCCCGAGTTTGATGAATCCGATATGGACGGGTCACTTAGGACTTTTGAGAAAATAGCCGGGAAGAATGAGTGGCCTAAGGACCAGTGGGTGTCGGTGTTAGTTCCTAAATTATGTGGTAAGGCTCGTAGAGTTTATAACTGTTTAGACCAGACTGATGACTATGATAACGTAAAAAAGAATATCCTCACCTCTTATGCTATCACGCGAGATATATATCGGCAGAAGTTTCGTAAACTAACCAAAACATTTTCACACACCTTTGTTGAGTTTGCTCAAGAAAAGCTTAGGTTTTTCAGGAAGTGGTTAGAGGCTACAGAGACCTCCACATTTCAGGATTTATTAAACTTGGTAGTCCTGGAGGAGTGGAAGAGCAAGATAACATTTCACATCTTGAAGCGTGTGGAGGAGCGTGGAGAGGTTAATTTAGGGCGTGCGGCTGAGGTGGCTGATGCATACGCCTTGCTGGTGGAGTCACTGGGCAGTAGGGAACGTGGTACTTTCCAGCATGTTAGGTCCTCCTCTGATGATAACCTTGGGGACGTGAGTGGTAGGTCGAAAGGTCCCACACCTACCCCCCCTGATGCAACCAAGTTTTATTGTTCTTACTGTAAAAAACCAGGCCATACGATCCAGTCTTGTAAACACCCAAAGTGTCGAACTTCTAAAAGTAGTTCCCTGGATCCCAAATTCAAACCAATAGCAACCACCAATGTGGAAAGGCTCCATCAGGATCTCTTCTCTTCATTCACCTATCAAGGAAAAATTTCAAGCATAGAGGGGTCTCGTTCTTTCCCTATTCGTATACTACGTGATACGGGCGCAACACAATCTATCCTCCTGTTTAACGTCATTCCTGATATATCTACAGCATTTACTAATGAGAGTGTTCTAATTTCAGATCTCTCATCCCGTTCTTCCAATCCCATAGCTAAAGTGCACCTCCAATGTCCCTTGATTACTGGGGAAGTGCAAGTAGCCGTTAGGAAAGATCCAATGCCTGTGAGCGGCATTCATTTATTATTGGGTAATGACTTGGTAGGAGATCTAATGGTTCCCAACATAAAGACAGTCGACTCTCCCTTACCTGTCAACTCCACCACTGACCTTGAAGAAACTATTCCTCACCTTTTCCCATCTTGTGCTGTCACCCAGTCACAGTGTGTGCGAAATGGGCCCTCTTCATCTAAAACCACCTCCAATATCTTCCTACCCACAGAAGATCTGTACAATAAAACCATTAGTAAGGATGAGCTTATTAAAGCCCAACAATCTGATCCATCTTTGAATAAACTTCATCATGTGGCAGTTGAGGGTAAAGATTTTAACACCCTTCCTTGTTTTTATTATCAGGAAGGGGTTTTGATAAGGGCCTATAGACCCCCCTGAGCTTATCCATCTAGACACGTGGTCTGAAATACATCAAGTGGTAATTCCCTCCTCAGTCAGACCAGCATTAATTGCCCTTGCCCATGATGGTATTTCAGGACATTTGTGAATCCTGAAAACATATAAAAAGCTCCTCCAACACTATTACTGGCCTGGACTTAGGAAGGATGTGTCAAAGTACCTAAAATCTTGTCATATTTGTCAAATGGTAGGAAAACCAAATGAAAGTATACCAGCAGCTCCCATTAAGCCCATTCCAGTATTTTCTACACCATTTGAAAAGATTGTTGTGGATTGTGTGGGCCCATTACCAAAGACTAAGAAGGGAAATCAATTCCTGCTCACAGTTATGGATACCAGTACACGTTATCCTGAGGCTTTTCCACTTAAAAGCATCACTTCAAAAAATGTAATCAAACCTCTTTTGCACCTTTTCACTTCAGTGGGCATTCCTAAAGAGATCCAATCCGATCAGGGCACCAATTTTACAAGCAATCTTTTCAAACAGGTGATGAAAGACCTCAGTGTGGACCATTGTACATCTTCGGCTTACCACCCACAATCCCAAGGTTGCTTGGAACGGTTCCATCAAACTTTCAAATCAATGCTAAAAAGATACTGTATAGAACACCAAAAGGAATGGGATGAACGTATAGACTTGTTACTCTTTGCCATCAGGGAATGTCCCCAGGAGTCATTGGGTTTCTCCCAGTTCGAGTTACTATATGGGAGACAAATTAGGGGACCCCTTAAAATAGTAAAGGAGCAGTGGTTTGACACTCCATCTATTAAGCCCGCAACAGTTTCCCAATACATTGACACTTCACGGGACAAATTAACTGAAGTCCGAACCATTGCTCAGTCAAACTTAAAAAAAGTCCAAGACAAAATGGTGAAGTCCCAACCTAAATCAGTTGAAAGATCATTTTCTCCAGGTGACAAAGTGTTACTCTTTCTACCCATTCCAGGCTCTCCCCTTAAAAGCAAGTTTACTGGTCCCTATATAGTTGCTAATAAACTGTCTCCCCTCAACTATATAGTCCATACTCCTGATCGCAGAAAAGATTCACAACTTGTTCACATTAATCTCATGAAACTTTACCATTCCAGGCAATCAGAGGAAGACATCCCAGAGGCTATAAGCCTACCTGTATTGCATACGGCTTTGTCAGGGCCGGAGCCGGAGACAGATGACATGGACCTATTGGAGAATTTAGACTTCCCTCTACCTAAAGAAAACCCTGCTAACAGTCACATACTCAACAACTTAGATGAGTATTTTTCTGTTCTGAATCCATCTCAAGCAAAAGATCTCACTAAGTTATTATCAACATTTCCTAAAGTCACGTCAGACCTCCCAGGGTTTTGCAATATTCTTAAACATGATATTAAGCTAATCTCAGATGATGTACAACCCATTAGGCAATCAGCATATCGGCTAAATCCACAAAAAAGAGAGATTATGAAAAAGGAGGTAGATTTTTTGTTAAAACATAACTTAGCTGAGCCTAGTACCTCCCCCTGGGATTCACCTTGCCTTCTCATTCCAAAACCCGATAGCAGTTTTCGTTTCTGTACCGATTATCGTAAAGTGAACCAGGTCACTGTCTCAGACTCCTACCCTTTACCTTTGATTGAAGATACAATAGACAGCAAAGGCTGTGCAAAATCTATTACAACGGTGGACTTGATGAAAGGATATTATCAAGTGGGACTCACGGATAGGGCAAAAATAATCTCAGCATTTATAACTCCATTTGGTCTTTTTCAATATTTGGTTATGGCGTTTGGCTTTTCTAATGCTCCAGAGGGCAATCAATTACCTGATTCAGGACCTAGATGGGACGTTCGCCTACCTGGATGACCTGGTGGTGGTGTCGGACGGCTGGGATGAACATCTGGTGCGTTTGGAGATACTGTTCTCACGACTGCAAGAGACTGAATTCACCATAAACCTGGCTAAATCCGCTTTTGGCCGGGCCTCAGTGACTTACCTGGGACATATCGTTGGGCATGGTATGGTGAGACCCAAGGACGCAAACGTTAAAGCCATCTTGTCCTTCCCCACTCCAAGGACGAGGAAGGAACTCATGCACTTCCTGGGGATGTGCGGCTACTACCGCCGGTTCTGCAGTAACTTCTCCAGCGTGGCCGGACCCTTCACAGACCTTACCAGTTCTGCGGTCCCTTACATCTGGAACCAGAGGTGCGACCAGTCTTTCCACCGCCTCAAAGCCTTCCTTGCCTCCAAGCCTGTAGTCCACCCACCTGACTACACCTTGCCCTTCCATCTGCAAATCGACGCTAGCGGTGTCGGAGTGGGGGCTGTGCTCCTACAACCCGACCCAACCACTGATGTCCTTCACCCTGTGGCATACTACTCCGCCAAGTTGAAAAAACATCAGACCAACTACTCGACCATAGAGAAGGAGGCCCTGGCTCTGGTGTTGGCAATAAAGAAGTTTGAATGTTACCTCCAATCTCGCCCACAAACCACCCTAGTCTTCACCGACCATAACCCGCTCACGTTCATCCAAACCAACAAGACCTCCAACCAGCGAATCCTCCGCTGGGCTCTCCTCACCCAGCCCTATAATCTACAAGTCCGGCACATAAAGGGGGTGGACAACCTGACTGCGGACTCCTTATCCCGAGCTCCAGTGGAAATGCAGCAGCTACTCTCCAGACGCACCAGGTGATCACCTCCTTCGCGCCCGCCCGCATTGTGTCATGATCTAACTACCCAGCACTACCGAGCAACGCCATCTAGGGACGAAACCCGAGTATGACTAGTCTGAGTCACCACTCCGAGTTTCCTTTCTCCATATCCTGGTTGTTGCGTCACCTCCTCCAACTCTTCCTCATCAGCTCCGGATCGAGGAGAGTGCAGTTCACTCTGGGAAGTGACCACACTTGGATTACCTATCCTGGAAACCTACGGCACAGTGACTACCTACCATCTTCTTCAATACTCAGCCCTACTCGTCAGACACTTCAGCACCGCACTTGAGTATTGTAACCCTATATTACCTCCCACCTCCACTTGCTTCAGATTGTTGTATGTTGTATAAATATGTATATACTGTTAAGCCAATGTTGCGTATGTTTAAGTTAAGTATGGTTAAGGGTAAATTATAGAAAGCTGGATATTTTGTTAAGGAATTTATTGTACTTTATTATACACAACAAAAACTTGCATCCTTTGTCTACCCTTTTATAGTCCGATTGTCTTTGTTTGTTTAGTTTTTTATTGTTGTTGCCTGTTGGGATCTGGGTAGACTTTTAACTATATTCTAAACCAGTTTCTAAATCCCCAACTCGTAACAATATATATATATATATATATATATATATATATATATATATATATATATATATATATATATATATATATATATATATATATATATATATATATATATATATATATATATATATATATATATATATATATATATATATATATATATATATATATATATGTATCTTTTCTTTAATTTATCCAGTTTCTCTCTTTTTCTATCTTTCACTCTTAGGAGTTTAACAGTTGCATACGTTAACTTCTCTCACTCTCTTTGTTTCTCTCAATTGTACAAATCAACTTTATAAGCACATATATTGCTTTACTTAACCAATATACGACTCTCTCACCTGCTAGATACAGATGTTTGACCTGGATGAGCTTTGGTTCACAACTAGTGTTCGCCCTGACAGAAATAGGCTTGTGTACTCAGGTGTAGGTCGAGAGAGGCGTACAGTACACCTCCGAACCTCTGTGATCTGATGTAGCAGAGTTCAATGTCCTCGGCTCATTAACAAGTGTGTTGCAGGTAGAATGCGTTTACCTTCACAGGGTGTGTGTGTATACTGTAATGAGTAAATCAATTATTATATTTACAGTGAACAAATAATTTACTTGATATAGTGTGTATGATAAATCCAATATATATTCAAAGTAAAGAAGTAAATAAATTATTTATACACAGTGAGTAAAGGAAGTAGTTCTTTGATATGAGTATGTAAATTATCTATTTTATAAGACTGAATACACGACTATAGATTAATGTACAATTAAAGTATAATAATGGGTAAATAAGTGACCATCTCACAAGCACTGCCCAATGGTACAAATGACCTTAAAGACAATTTCTCAGCACTTGATAACTAATGGTAGGTTATGATCCACCATCTCTTGATAGATGGTTCAATGGTAAGCAAATAGGTAAGAATACTTCAAGTTCCATTGTTATATGAATTCCCTTAATGGTAGACATTGGAAACTCGGAGTTATTTATATCCCATTTATAGCTAATGGTAAGGTAATGGGCTAGCGATATCCTGAGTAATATTTAGTGGTCGGGTAAAAGCTGCCCCATATCCAACGTCGGTCACAATTTATATGCTGGCTGTGACTAACCGTGTAAGGGGAAGGTACGAAGTGAGGGAGGGGAGGTACGAAGTGAGGGAAGGGGAGGGGCGAAGTAAGGGAAGGGAAATTGGATGTGGGGAGCGAAAGGGGGTAGAAGGGAAAGGGGTAGGGTGGTGAATTTTAAGGGATGGGGTGGCGGAGGGGTTAGTTTGGGGAAGAGGTGAGTAATTGGAAGCAAGGGAGAGGGTGAGGGGACGTGAGGGGAAAAGGGAGGGAAGGTAGTAGGATTCTTGGGGAAGGGAAAAGGGACGGAGAAAAAAAGGAAAAGGAAATGAAAATGAAGGGGAAACGCAATGCGATGAGGAACGAAGAAAGATGGGGTGTTGTAATGGAATGAGAGGGGCGAGCGGACGAGATGGCAGGTATGTGAGAGAGAGAAAGAGAAAAAACATAAGAACATAAGAATGGAGGAAAGTGCAGTAGGCCAATTGGCCCACACAGGCAGTTCCGTTTATACCCAACCCTTGTCGCTCATATATCCGTCCAACCTATATTTGAAGCTATCCAGCGTGTTCGAGTTTATGACGATGTTTGGGAGGAGTGATTGAGGTATTCGAGGGATGAAGGATGAGAGGGGGATACTGCATGTGAAGGAAGGGGAAAGGGAGAATAATAATAAGAACATAAGAACATAAGAAAATAAGGAGTCTGCAATAGGCCGGTTGGCCTGTGCATGGCAGCTCCTGTCGAGAGTTACATCCACTCTCTATCATCCATGAATCTATCTAGTCTCCTTTTGAAACTTTCAAGAGTTCCAGCACTTACTACAAAGTTGGTAAGCTTGTTCCACTCGTCCACCACCCTATTTGTGAACCAGTTTCTTCCTATCTCCCTCCTAAACCTAAACTTATCCAACTTAAATCCGTTAATGAGCAGACAGACATAGAGATACAGACATAGATCTACGCAGATTAAGTTCCGGGGAGTCAGACAGTTGAGTGTCAGCCAACAAGATCGCCTGCTGTGTCAGATGCGAAAACTATGGCGTCACCGGGCAGGGAACTTCAGTTGAATAATAATACAGTAATAATAATAATAATAATAATAATAATGATAATAATAATAATAATAATAATAATAATAATAATAATAATAATAATAAATAATACTAATAATAATATTACTACTACTACCATTTATAATAATAATAATTATAATAATAATAAATGAAACACTGCCATTTTGAAAATATAAAGATGAAATTTTGCATTAAGATTCATTTGCACTGTGAAAAAAAAGGTTCACGAAGGTGGAATTTTAGAGACCTGGCTCCAGTGGTCGTCTGTCCAATCCCAATCTCTTCATTAAAAGCACATGAAGAACTGAATCCATGGTTTCCTTTATATATCGTTTGAAAAGTTGTCTTTAAGCGCGTAATAAGGTTAGTAATGCACTGATCCAACAACATTAATACTTTTGAGAGATAGAACTCCGTGTGAATAGATCAGATGCTCCGACTCTATATTGCTGATAGTGGCTTGAACTTTAAGTACCCTAGATCTTTCATAGACAAATGCCTTAACATTACTAAGAAATCTTTCTATAGAACCGATCCCAAGCCCACCCATGACCATAAGAATCTCTTAGTATTACCATTTCACAAAAATTTCTCTCAAATTCCTTTGCAACTAAAAACCTGGAACGTCAATGTCGCATTTAAAAACACATGCACTGTTAAACAAATGTTAATCAAGAACTCCCCCAACAACACAGGTGGCTGCATTTACAAGGTTCCTTGCAAGGAATGTAATATATTTTTCTTAGGCCAGACAGGTAAAGATCTTGTAACTAGATTTAAACAACATAAATATAGTGTTAGGACAGGCCAGGAATCCAAAGCTCTGTTTGTTCATTTGAGGGATAATAAGCATTGCATTGACTGGGATAATGCCTCCTCAATATTACCTTGTAATTCAATTGACAGTAGGAACATTATAGAATCTAGTCTCATTAAACATACCGAATCCGTCAACATGAATTTGAGTAATTGTATGTACAAACTGGATAATTTCGTAATTAAGAAGATTTGTAACCAGGTGAGAAGGTTGAGTCAGCTTACCCTCTGACCTGACTACCGACTGCTGCTCGCGGTGCTTTTTGAAGATTAGTAGGGTCATTACCTAATACCTGACCATTGTGGACTTGATCTCACCCTCCTCTGTATATAAATACCTTGTTTTGTACTTCTCCTTAGTCTGTACTCACCCGTGAAGATGTATACACTATTCAGGGGGAGCTATTAACTTTATTTACAAACATTATATTTTAAAGTTATGGGTTCATGTACCTCCAAAGCCACTCCCCGCTGCCGCCCACCCACTTAATAAGCTGAAAAATGCACACAATAAAGTCTCTTTATAAGTGCCGAAAGCAGAGCAAGTACAGCGAGGATTCACACGTTTATTACTATAAGAGGTGCTGTACAATATGTGTTAGAGGAACAGATGAGTACTAACTCTACAATGCCCATATGTTACGACAAAACGGATTATTAACTATATCAGTTACATTTGTCTACAGTATCCCAACCTAACCTAGCCTAATCTAACCGGACGCAACTTAATCTAACTCAAATCGTATTCATCCTAACCTAGCATAACCTAATCTATGTTAATTACAATTATCTACATTACCCAAATTTAAACTAACTTAACCATACCTGACCTAATTTAACTAAACCCCAAGCGTACTTCTACCTAACTTAAACTAATCTATAGGTAATTAAATTAACCGATCAAAAGACTAATCATAAGTAGACTTCAGTACGCTAGTTTAGGCTGGGTGAGGATTGGTTATATGTTTGGTTAGAATTAGATTATATTAGGTTAGATTAGTTTAGTTTAGGTTAGGTTAGCAAATTTAGCTAGATTATATTAAATTTGATTAGGCTAGGTGAGCCTAGATTAAGGGCGGTTATGAAGTCCTCCTATAACTTATGAATCCTCTTAGGCTACTTAACTCGGAGGAAATTGAACTCGTAACTGACGTTTTGCCGAAGTTCATAAAAGAACTTATGCCCAGATTTATGGGAATAAAACTATTTAATTTTGCGAGGACGCTTCGTTAAGGCTGTGTGTGTGTGGGGGGGGGGGTAGAAAAGCACCACGACATGAGATGTACACCACGCCAATGACAGCACTCCCACAGCCAACCAAGCCAGCATACACAGCAACAGCACAAACAAACAGACAGGCAACATCATAAGAATAGATAAATAGAGTCAGTATGTCAGTATAAACAGATAGCATCAGCATAAACAAACAAGATCAGTATAAACAAACAGCATCAACACAGACAGATAGCAATAGCCTCACCAGCACCGGTAGTGACCAACATTTATGTAAATAGAGACTTTGGGCAATCTTTCTCCACAACCTTGGTGACACTGACCCATTGTTTTAGGTGCCAAAGTGTAAGAAGGGAGGGAGGGTGGGTGATGTTGAAAAAAGTGAGGGGGAGGGAGTGGTCTACATACATACATACATGCTACGACGACTTAGGTCACTTGGGATACCCATGCCAAAGCCGAGGACTATCTACAACGCCTTTATTCTCCCCAAACTAACGTATGCGTCACCAGCCTGGTCGTCTTCTCTCAACTCCACCCAACAACGTCAGCTAGAGAAGGTACAGAAAAGAGCCTGCAGAATCATGCTTGGCGCAGAATACTCCGGCTACATGAACGCTCTCTCCACCCTGGAAATACCATCCCTCAGTGACCTCTACCACCAAGCACTGGCAAGGTTTGGCAGTGAACTAATGCACCACCCTCGTTATCGCCACCCCCTGCCACCGGCGGCCCCCCACCCACCTCGCCCAGTCCGCCACTACAACAAAATTCAGCCCATAAGAGCCCTCACCGATAGATATAAGAATAGCACCATCCCATCTATTGTTAAAATAATAACAACTCCTGATTTATGTACTGTACAGCCCTGTAAATGTATTCAACACATATTATATCATTATGTCTAAATCAAATGTAAGTCTGTATATTTTCAGCCACCGGCTGCAACTCTATTAATAAACTGTATATTATTATTATTATTATTATTATTATTATTATTATTATTATTATTATTATTATTATTATTATTATTATTATTATTATTATTATTATTATTATTATTATTATTTATTATTATTATTATTACTATTATTATTATTATTATTATTATTATTATTATTATTATTATTATTATTATTATTATTATTATTATTATTATTATTATTATTATTATTATTATTATTATTATTATTATTATTATTATTATTATTATTATATCTAAAAAGGCAACCAGAGATAAGCAAAAAGAGAGAGACGAGAAAGAGAAACAGGAGAGGGATAAAAAATAGAAAGTGGAGGAGAACGAAGAAAAGGAAAGAAGAAGAGACAGAAGAAAATAAACGCAGTAGTGTCTGGGAGGGGAGGGGGGATAGGGTCATGTAGTGGCAGGGATTCCCGATTGCCAGCTGAAAAGGTGCCAAGGTCTTGACTGTTATGCCAAGACTCTCTCCTTGATAAATCTGCCTGGTGTAGTAATGTTTATACAACACACGAGATGATGTCCTTAGTATACCACACAACATTAGTGATATGTGTATATCTTTTTTTTTTTTTTAACGGGGAATAGCCAACCCGGGCACAGGTCTTCGACCCACAACTGGGCCTTGGGGGTGAAAAAATAAGAGAAAAAAATATTAAAAGTAGAAAAAAAGATTAAGTTAATCTACACCACAAAGATGCCGGAAAACCAGTTTCTTGAAGTGAGACAGATTGTATGAGTATGGAAGCACGAAAGAAGGCAGACCATTCCACAGTTTGGCTGTGTGAGGAAAAAAGAATGTACTATAACGGGTTAGTCTAGTGTGACCGACATCCACACAGAAACGGTGGGCACCACGGGCAAAACGAGTGTTACGAGCCCACGGCCTTGCCGGCGGTACACAGGATGGCAAATCCACCGTTAAAGTACAACTCTCACCCAAAAGTTCGTCAAGGGCTCGTTTACACGATCAGTCTCTGAGCATGTTTTCGAAGTATGGTAACGAAGCCGTGCTCGGGCAGTGATCGTGTAGACGGCAATACTAAACCACCAACCCTTCCCGGGCAGTTACGTGTGGGAGCCTAATAGTTGCGTGGCCACCTACGTGGGTCCCAGCCACACTACACAGACGCGCAAGTGAAAAGCAACGATGGGCTTTGTGACGTCGCCTACACCTCCCACCAGTGACCCTCAGGAGTCAAGGCCACCATTTGAGTGGACAAAGACATCAACGTTACAACTTACTGAACTGTAGAGGGACCGGCCATGTCTATAGCAGGTCAGAAGTCATGGATACAGAAATAGAAACGAAAAATGTAAAGCTTATGGGGACTGTATAATTATGTGAAAAATGTAAATCCTATGTGCACACTTGATATTGTCAAGAAGAAAATAAACAAATTACGCATAAACCTCTTGCCCAGCAGTCTACCACACACTGATCGGTAATGACGGTGTTGCAGCTCCGTGTAAACACACAGTCCACTAAACAGTGGTCAGTACCCTGCTCCGACCCCATGCTTCGCCACTGATCCGAAGCGTGCTCGACCACCATACGTGGTAGCTGATCGTGTAAACGAGCCCATACTCTCCCAGCCCAGTTATTGCTGCATTGCCTGCTTCAGATGTATGAAAATGAGTCTGTTACTTCGAGCCTTTAGATTCATTTGTATCGGTTTCATGTTCTGGTTGGAACTGAGACAGTTCCCAACATCTGAAGCAGCAATAGCTGGCTGGGAGAGTTAACGAACATTTGGGTGAAGCTGTACCTGTAAAAGAGGAGCAACATTGCAGCAAAGAGAACGGGAAGAGATATTATGAACTAAAGGAGGAGAGTTAATAAGACGAAATGCCTTTGATTCGACCCTGTCTAACAGTTGTACAAAAGAAGAGCCACTCCAGATATAAGAGCAGTACTCCAAGTTAGGAAGAATGAATCCCTTATGAACTTAAAGCAACTGCTGATGAGTGAAGTAGCTAGGGCATCTGTACAACATTCTCAGCTTTCGGGAGGCAGCTTTAGCAATGTTGTGGATGCGTGGCTTCCATGACATATTAGAGGAAATGGTGAGGCCTAGCATATCTATTTTCAAATCTTGCAGAATGATTGCGTCCTGAAATGGGATTGGTGGGAGACTATCTAATTTGGAAAGTGTAATTGGCAAATACTGTTTTATTACTATTGAATTTAACCAAGTTTCTATCTCCCATTCAGATCCGCATTGGTAGATGAAATTATATAATTTCTAGAATTAGGGATGGGGAAAATGTGAAGAAGAGTGGAGAGGAGAATCATCAGCGTAAGAATGGATAAAATTAATCTTAGCATAAAGTAAATCATTGATAAAAAGAAGGAAGAGAGTCGGTGAAAGAAGAGAACCCTGTGGGAGACCACTATTGGTAAAGAAAGAGCGAGAGATCGATCCCTCGGCAACAACTGCCATGGATTGGTTCTCAAGGAAGCTAGAAATTAGAGAACAAAGTGGGGGAAATAAACCGTAAGAGGAAAGTTTAGAAAGCAAAGACTTGTGCTATACCCTGTCAAATGCTTTGGAGATGTCGAGGGCCACGACGAAAGATTACCCATAATCCCTAAGTGAGGATGACCAAAGATGGGTGCAGAAGGAGAGCAGATCACCGGTAGTTCTCGCCTGGCTAAAGCCACAACGGTGTTGTTGATAACGTTAGCAGTGTTGTTGAAAATGTTGGTAGTGTTGTTGATAACATTGGTACTATTGTTGATAATGTTGGTAGTGTTGTTGATAAAGTTGGTTGTGATGTTGATATCGTTGGTAGTGCTGTTGAAAACGTTGGTAGTGTTGTTGATAACGTTGGTAGTGTTGTTGATAAAGTTGTTAGTGTTTGTTGTTGATAACGTTGATGACGTTGGAAGTCTATGTTTGTCTTTGGTACCCCCAAAATGTTCTACACTACTGAGGGTATACACAAACACTTGTTATCTTAAAAATAGGTTTTTATTCTTGTACGGGAGATATACAGAGATGGACCAAGAAACTCGCTTCCACACCCTAAGGACTGGTGGTCTCCACTCCATGTATCACTGCGCGCTGGCGTGTACAGATGCCAGCATTCACAAGCTGAATACATAAAATGTAAATATGATAATTCATATACATAACACGGTGCATAATAAATGGAAATATTACATAGAATTAATACATGTTCTGTAATACTTTACTATACATAATTAATAGGGTAATATAAGAATACACAGCTTAAGGTACTACTTCGTGTCCATATTATACACCTCCTTCCCCCCTATACGCTCATAGTTTCATCTTGAGCGGACCTTTTGTTTCTGAGTCGCTCGGACCTGCGGATTGCTGGGGCAGAAACACAAGGTGGGGATGGATTTACTGTAAAGGCATCAACATTAGGGGACTCAACTGGGGAAGGGTCAACACTAGGCAGCTCCACAGGTCGGAGGAAACGATGGTTCCTCCACCATACTCTACCACTAGGAAGACGTACTTGGTAGTCCCTGGACCGGCCAATACCCATGACAACCCCAACCTTGTCCCAGCGGTGAGATACCCGATCTTGAATCCTGACCTGCTGGCCGATACTCAACCTGGGAAGGGGGCTGGCATGACAGTCGTACCGAGCAGCGACATCTGCGGCTGTTCTGCTGCACGGCGGTCACATTCTTCAGTCTTGGCCTGCCACTCTTGAGAAAAAGACTTCGGGTGGGCAGGAACACAAGACCTGAGATGATGTCCGTATAAAACCTGGGCTGGGGAGCGTCCGGTGAAGTTTGGGGTGTTGCGTAACTCTAACAAACCTCGATCGAAGTCCTCGCAGTCGATATTTCCTGAGGGTGACACCTTAAGGATCAGGTGTTTAACAGTGTTGACTGAGGCTTCAGCGTGTCCATTTGCCTGGGGGTAGTGGGGCGAGGTCACGACATGACGGACTCCCCAACGGTCCATGAAGTCCCGGAACTCGTGGCTGGTGAACTGGGGTCCTCCATCAGTCCTGAGACGGAGGGGAACACCAACTTCTCTGAAGTAATGCCTGAAATTCCGGATGGTAGCAGTAGCCGGTGTATCACTACCACAGGGGACTACAACAGGCCATCCAGACAATCGGTCGGCAATGACGAGGAAGGACTTCCCTGCCACTGCAAAGAAGTCAGCCGACACAGACTCGAAGGGTCTTGAAGGGTTATCGTCGCATATTAAAGGTTCCTGTTGCTGGCTGGGTTGCAGAATCTGGCACGGCTCACAGGCACGGAGGGTACTTGCAATGTCCGCGCCGATTCCGGGCCAAAATACAGTCTGCTTCGCCCGTCGCTTGGTGGCCTCCACTCCTCGATGGCTGTCGTGAAGGCGGGTCAAGGTACGGCGGCGTAGGGCAGCAGGAATGACTACTCGTGGACCATACAAGACGAGGTCTCCTTCACAATAGAGGTCCTCGCGTATCTTCCAGTACGGGAGTAGCGATTCATGAAGGTCGTATCGGTTAGATAGAAATCCCTGGGACACACAGTCGACGAGCCGGATAGAGGAAGGGTCGGCCCGGGCTGCGGTGAGGAGATCTTCAAGGGTCTTGTCTGCATCCGGTGCTGTAGACTCTTTTGATGTGAAGACGGCCTTCAATGAAACTACTGACTTAAGGGATGCAGCAGCTATAGAACACAACATCTCGTCCTCTGGGGTGGAACGACTGACAGGGGTGCGGGACAGGGCATCCGGGATGCACAACAGCTTACCCGCACGCCACACAACCGTGAAGAGACAAGGCGAGAGCTTCTCTTTCAGACGTTGAAGGCGAGGATTCTCTACTGCATCCAAAGAGTAGTGATTGATAATAGGTATAAGAGGGCGATGATCCGTGAAGAGGGTGAAGTGCTGAAGTCCTATCAGGTAGAAGTGGCATTTCGCCATCGCCCAGACAACAGCCAACATCTCCAGCTCAATCATGGCATATCGGGTCTCGGCGTCCGTCAGGAACCGGGATCCACACTGAATTAAGCGGAGTTGTCCACCGCCATGGTCCTGCAGAAGGGCGTAACCAACGCCGTAGAGCCTGGAGGCGTCAGTCTGGAGGACGGTGGGTAGGGCTGGGTCGTAACAGGCGAGGACAGGTGGACTTAAGAGGGCCTGCTTGACTCGCTGGAAGGCCTCTTGATGATCTGGGGTCCACAGGAATGTCCTCCTGGGGCTCAGCAGGGGGCGTAATGGCTGGGCTGCAGCGGAGATGTCAGGTGAAAATTTAGCCAGCTGATTGACCAGACCCAAAAAAGAATGGAGGTCTGTCAGGTTGGCAGGGGTTGGAAAATCCCTGATTCCACTTAATTTCTCCGGGTCAGCTGCGATACCTGATGCTGAGAGAGTGTACCCACAGAAGTTCACTGATGGTGCGGCGACTACAAACTTGTCAGCCCTTGAGGGTAATCCCGTACTTTCGACATCTGGTGAGAACTTCATATATTCGGGAGAGGTGGGTACAGTAGTCTTCGTCATGGAGTAAAATGTCATCAACCACTTTGACACAATTCGTGACTCCTTGAAGGGCCGCGTCACCACGTTGACAGAATGCATCGCCCGTAGCGGCAAATCCCATGGGGCCTCTGCAATACTGATATCTCCCATATGGTGTGATGAATGTAGTCAAATGCTGGTCTTCTTCGGCCAACTCGATTGCCAATAACCACATAAGGCGTCCATCGTTGTAAAAAACTTCGCCTTCGGGTCCACATTTCGAACAGCTGCGAAAGGGTGTGGGTGAAGGATGGGCTGGACGGGAAACTTGCTGGTTAAGTTTTGACAGATCGGTGGTGATCCGTACTCCACCACGAGGTTTGGCGACGGGGACGAGAGGGTGGCACCAAGGTAAAGGTTCGTCTCCGGCCGGCTTGATGATTCCCTGAGCAACCATGGAGTCAAGCTCTTGTCTAACTAGCTCTTTGTAGGCGTGAGGAATCAAACGAAGGGTGTGGATGGCAAAAGGTGTGGCACCATCCTTAAGATGAATCTTCATAGGTGAACCCACCATCGGCTTGAGTGGTGTGGATCCCAAAGATTTCTTCGTAACCAACACGTCAGCAAACTCCTTGAGAAGGTAAGCTCTTGCATCAGAAGGGGACGTGTTAGTAGAGATAGGGAGTTCCTTCAACCTGTTGACATGGGTGACCTTTAAAATAGGTTTGGGGAATTCCTTGGAAATAATGGCCAACTCTTGACAATGGCCATATGATAAAAGCGGAGTCGGGATCCCATCATGAACATCAATCCGGGCTGAGCAGGACTGCTTACCAAAGGTAAGAGTAGCCCAGAAAGATCCCAAAGCTGGAGCCATCTTGGAACCATCAGCTGTCAGTTTCGTTGTCTGAGGAGGGGACTGTAGGTTGCTCCCGGGTATTCCCAAACTTGCTAAGTGTTGTGGACCAATTACTGAGACGTCAGCACCGGTGGCAGGTAACATCTGAAGACTGGATGACTAGTTACCATGAGAAATGACGACACTGATGTGCTGGGGCGTAGTGTCTGTGGAACAATGTACGCCAGGAACGACTGGGCACAGCGTCTTGATGCTTGCCAGAAGGAGGGGGCGCGCCAGCACTACCTGAGGATGACTTCTTGGATCCTAGGTGGTGTCCTTTCTGTGTCTTCTTACGACAACATTTGTCATAATGGCCCACACGACCACAAAGTCTGCACTGAACTTTGCTAGTAGGGCACTTGACTGTGTAAGCCCAGTGACCGTGGCGCTCGCAACTTCTGCACACGCTTTGAGCAGCTGGGCACTGAGAGGCATTATGCTGTCTCGCACAGCTGTTACACAAAGCTGCTGCTGAAGGTGTAGCTGGAGGGTGAGGGGTGGGGTTACCTTGCTGCTTCTTACCCTTTCTGTAGGAAGACACCGCCCTCACCTGGTCAGGTTGTGAATTTAAAGCTGAAGTCGCACACCTGGCGGCCTCGTACGCTCGACATTTTGTAACAACATCTTGAAGGGAGGCAGTGGGGTCAAGTGAAATGAGATGCTGAACTAGCTCTTCATCTCGAATACCCGTTAAAATAATTGTCTTGAGTTGTGTCTCTTCACAGACTTGAGAATTTCCAGGACAAACATCAACTTCCTCTGAACATCTTTTGAGTCTTACAAAAAATGCATCAAAAGATTCTCCATCAAGCTGCTTACATTGGAGGAGTTCTCTTCTTCTGAGTGCTTCGTTGTGCTGTCCCTTAACATGTTCCTGTAACTTGTCAAGCACGGCCTCTACCGTCAGAGTTGTCGTAGGAGGCACTTGAAGTGTGTGCTCGAGAGTACGTTGTGTCTCTAAGGACAAGCACATACGAAGCTGTATCATCTGTTTAGGCTGTGGTAAACTTGACAAGTCAACCATTGTTGCATAGTCTTGCCAACGTCGACGCCATTCCCGAAATATCTGATAGGAAGCGTCAGACTTCAGAGAGGGAGGCGTTTGTGCTGCAACCTTTTGAGGAATTGTTGAATCGACTCTGGAAAATGAGGTACCAGTACCTCTAGTCGTATCAGCATTAGTAGTAGCAGACGAATCTTGTACAGTAGATCGTTGTGGGGAGGCTGACAGAGAAATCAAGACTTCAAATCTGGCTTGATCCTCTCTTCTTCTCAGGTCATCCTCACTTCTACTTATATCTTCTAGTTCTCTGCGTCTTTGTTCCTCCTCGTGGCGTCGTCTCTCAGACTTTCTGTACCGAATTTCTTCCTCTTCTCTCCTTGCAACATAGTCCTGGCGTCGAGAAGTTTCCATCCACTTAATCAGTTGAAGGAGATCTGTGGACGCAGGCGCTGCAGGAGAGCTTGCTCGCGACGAAAGAGGAGATTCTGTGGGTGATTGGGCGTTGTCACTGTGGGAGCGTGGGGCCTGAGTGTGGGTGGAGAGAGGTCTCCCAGACTAAAACTCGTAACCCCATCGTCCAGGGTATCATTTTGATCCCTGTGAGTCATGCCGACAGCTTCTGTACTCTATCTGTGCAAAGACCGGGTCAGCCCATCGTAATCTATGCACAGAGTTACAGAAGTGTGTGTGTCTATGGCTAGTTGCCGGGAGAGGCTTGGCGCGCTGCCAGACGTAAGAGCAGCTGGGCAGCGTTCGCTTGCTGGTCAGTTACCATATGACCAGGGACGGGAGCGGACGTACTGCTGGACAAGCTCCCTCAGTAATCTAACTGCAATTTGCACAGCACAGCACTGTACACAGCATAGCACTTCACAAGACTGTAAGTCTTGATGCTTGTAGTCTTGCTGTAAATCCTTGAAGCTGAAGACGAGACGCCATTAACACAGTCCGGGCGGGAAGGCTAGTCCACTATATCTCACTGAGAAATTTCACTGCGCCATTTATGTTTGTCTTTGGTACCCCCAAAATGTTCTACACTACTGAGGGTATACACAAACACTTGTTATCTTAAAAATAGGTTCTTATTCTCGTACGGGAGATATACAGAGATGGACCAAGAAACTCGCTTCCACACCATAAGGACTGGTGGTCTCCACTCCATGTATCACTGCGCGCTGGCGTGTACAGATGCTAGCATTCACAAGCTGAATACATAAAATGTAAATATGATAATTCATATACATAACATGGTGCATAATAAATGGAAATATTACATAGAATTAATACATGTTCTGTAATACTTTACTATACATAATTAATAGGGTAATATAAGAATACACAGCTTAAGGTACTACTTCGTGTCCATATTATACAAGAAGTGTTGTTGATAACGTTGGTAGTGTTGTTGAAAACGTTGGTAGTGTTGTTGATAACGTTGGTAGTGTTGTTGATAACGTTCATAGTGATGTTGAAAACGTTGATAATGTTGTTGATAACGTTGGCAGTGTTGTAGATAATGTTGTTAGTGTTGTTGATAATGTTAGTAGTGGTGTTGATAACTTTGATAGTGTTGTTGAAAAAGTAGGTAATGTTGTTGATAACGTTGGTATTGTTGTTGATAACGTTGATAGTGTGGTTGATAAAGTTGGTAGTGTTGTTGATAACGTTGATAGTGTTGTTGATAACGTTGATAGTGTTGTTGATAATGATGGTAGTGTTGTTGATAACGTTGGTATTGTTGTTGGTAAAGTAGGTAGTGTTGTTGATAATGATGGTAGTGTTGTTGATAACGTTGGTAGTGTTGTTGGTAAAGTAGGTAGTGTTGTTGATAATGATGGTAGTGTTGATAACGTTCGTATAGTTGTTGATAACGGTGGTAGTGTTATTGATAATGTTGGTAGTGTTGTTGATAATGTTGGTAGCGTTGTTAATACGTTGGTAGTGTTGTTGATAATGTTGGTAGTGTTGTTAATAACGTTGGTAGTGTTGTTGATAACTTTGGTAGTGTTGTTGATAACGTTGGTAGTGTGTTAACGTTGTTATTGATAACGTTGGTAATGCTGTTGATATCGTTGGTAGTGTTGTTGATAATGTTGGTAGTATTGTTGATAACGTTGGTAGTGTTGTTTATAATGTTGGTAGTATTGTTGATAATGTTGGTAGTATTGTTGATAACGTTATTAGTGTTGTTGGTAACATTGGTAGTGTTGTTTGTAAAAGTTGTGGTGTTGTCTTTGACGTTGGTAGTTTTGTTGATAGTATTGATAATGTTGTTGATAACGGATGTGCCGTTGTCGATAACGTTGGTTAGTGTTGTTGAAAAAGAGATGCGTCAGAATAGATATGTGAAATATGTTACAGAGCAGTTAAAGAAAAGAATAATTCATGTATGTGACCCTAACAAGAAAACAACAGATGGCATTGTCTCTTAAGAGTGACTGCGCTATTTTGAAAACGTTACATTGCATATGAAACATGAGAAGGACACAGTGAAAATTTCTTCAAACACAAGAATCATGTACAGTGTACTTGTCATGGGTTGTGTTGGGCCTACCCGCCGCACAACCCATCCGAAATGTTTGTTTAGGTAGAGATAAGGTACCAGGCCAGCTGATAGGGGGAACCAGTGAGACAGTGTTGTACTGATAATCATTTCACGCCTCAAAACCACATTTTAGAGTGGGCTTTAGACCTTGGGTGAGGGAAGACCTCCTGCTCCACGGACTTAAAACGGGCCATACAGTCCTACCATTGCTAAGAGTCTGTGTGTGCAAATCCCCGAGATTGTTGTTAAGTCCAGCGAAAAGTTAAGGCATCCTGTAAAGGAAGTGATCACTGGCAATTGCCTGTTTGCTACAAGAGCACGCCAGGCCGGCCTAATAGATCTAACGATTAATTCCCCAGGTTGACAAACTCTCCCTTATAACTTACGGTACTGTGGCTCGAATGTGAGTGACTGACCTAGCCATGCAAATTATAAGTCCAGTGTATGGAATTGTGCCAAATAAACGAAAGTGCAATTATCTGCCCGTATCTGTGACCCCTCTATTATTATTATTACCAAAGGTAATGACTGATTAGTTATGACAAAGTATAACCAATAACTTAGATGGATGTTGGAAATTAATGGAATTCATTAAATCATCATTTATCAAGTGCACAACGCATTGAATGCCGGAAGCAGAGTGAAATTCTACATAGTGATACACCATAATCTCCTGGGTGAGTAATTAGTGTGAAGGTATCTGAGTTCTACGGTAAGAAAACAGCTTTCTTGCATTTAAAACGTAATAATTGGCGCCCGAACAGGGACCCAGGCCGTGGATAATTGCACAATTGTATCGCCCACACCTACACCATGTCAGCTCGTGTAGCGGCTTTTGAGGAAGCACGTGACCTCGGGCTGGAGGGGGCTGAGGCGGTTGCATGCATGGAGAAGGCTTGGGTGAGAGAAGACAAGCAATGCGAGCATGAACAACTCTTTGCCTAGCTAGACTTTCAGAAGGAAGAAAAGAAGCTGGAACGAGAAGAGAGACAAAGGGAACGCGATTTCCAACTGGCCTTAGCGGAAAGGAACCAAAATTCTTCTCCGTCAGGAACTCCCACTCAAAACGTCACTTATAGGAAATTTCCCCAGCTGCCCACCTTTAAGGAGGGCGAATCCATGGAAATGTACATTTCCCGGTTTGAGCATCTTGCAGAAGCCTACGAGCTTGATGACAGCATTGAGGAATTTGAGTTCCTGAGCTTATTTGATGGGAAAGCTTTAGGGATTCTTCGACGACTAGAGCGTCCTGAAAATAAATTCCCTGACATGAAGTCTGCACTGCTGTGGGCATATGGGCTGACTACTGAGCAGGCCAGGCGTCAGTTCAACAGGGCAATATTAGAAGAAAATGAAACGGCTGCATAGTTCTGGGAACGTTTAAGGGACTACGTGGCTAAGTGGATGAGTAAGGATTAAACCCCCAAGTCCATGGAAGGGGTTATAGACTTAATGGTGCGCACGCAGTTTGAAAGGTCTTGTCCTCCTGAACTTGTGGCTCAAATCAGGGCCAATGGAGTTAAGACGTCGAAGGAAATGGCAAGCAAAGCAGACGCTCATTTCAGCGCTTTCGGGTACCACACTCGGAGGCGGTGGTCGAACAGGGAGTCGGCACGTACCCAACAAAGTCAACAATCTCTACAGGAACAGCCACCGAACCCACCCAGGCAACAGGGAAATAACCAGCAACCACAACCGCAAAGACAGCAACAGAAACAGCAGCAGAAGCAGTACAAAGGCCACCCGAAGTACCAGGACAGTTGGCGCCCGGGTAACAATCCACGATGGGACCGGCGGCAGGAAGCCGCCGTGGCTCAATTCGTAGGCCAAGGTGTCAGCAATAATAATCCACGAAGAGAGCAGCGGCAGGAAGCCGCCGATGTTCAAACTGTGGGCGGGGAGTGGCCTGACCTTCCAGCAGGGCCGATCGTCATGCAACCTGAAGCAGGGGTTCATACCGAATCAGGTCTACCCCATCACACCTACTGACTAAGTGCCGCCCCCACCCTCTCCTCGAGGGGTCACTCCATCTTTCTTGTTAAGCCTGGATACGCTGGAGGAGTTCCAGTGACTGCCATGCGAGATAGTGGGGCATCAGGCTGTATTGTCAGGAAGGAATTGGTGAAGCCACATCAATACACCGGAGCACAAGTAAGTGTTAAATTGGCCAATAGTTACATTCAAACGGTTCCAGTGGCCAAGATTGAGGTGGACACCCCCCTTCTTCTCAGGTTGGGTCACTGCAGCAGTCCTGAGGGAACCTATATACGATCTCATCATTGGAAATATCAAGGGAGCGAGAAACAGTTGTGCAATGGATGCTGCAACCCAAACTGATGCTGCTGCTTTGACCTAAGTTAATGCTGCTGCAGTCACTCGGGGTATGGCTCAAACAAAACCTCGAGTCACCCCATTGGCTATTGCCACAACGTCTGATCTCATCAAGAGTCAGGATGTCGTCCATGAGCAAGAGCATGACAGCACGCTCACTTCAGTACACAAGAATTTGATGGTTGGGACCATCAAGGAGACATTTGGGAATCGAACGAGGTTCGTAAAGAAGAGGAACCGTCTCTACCGAGAGACTGTGACGTCTCTGGGTGAAACACGACTGCAGTTCGTGGTTCCTTCCAAGTACCGCCTGGCTGTGTTCAAGCTAGGTCATTGCTCTCCTCTTGGCGGTCATATGGGTAAAAAGAAGACCTTTGATCGCACCAGTGCAGCGTTCTTCTGGCCAAGGATGGGCCAGGAGATCGCTAGGCTAGTCCGCTCTTGTGATGTTTGGCAGAAAACCAGTGATCAAGGGCGATTCCCACCTACACCACTACGGCCCCTCCCACTGATCTCTGAACCCTTTGAGAGGGTGGCGGTGGACATTGTGGGGCCGATAAACGCAAGGGCGAGCGATGGGGCAAAGTATATTCTCACCTTGGTTGACTTTAGCATGAGTTGGCCCGAGGCTGTGCCCTTGAGAAACATTGAGGCCACGACTGTTGCAGAAGCCATGTTGGAAATCTTCTGTCGGGTCGGTATCCCCAAACAAGTCCTCAGTGACAGGGGGACCCAGTTTACTTCTGCCATGATGGAGGAGTTGATGTTGTTGTTATCGGTAAAGGGGCTAAAGACAACACCCTATCACCCGATGTGCAACGGACTCTGTGAGCGGTTTAATGGGACGCTGAAGAAAATGCTCAGGAGGATGGCAGCCGAACAACCTAAGGAGTGGCATGCTACATTGCCCCACTTCTGTTCGCGTACCGGGAGGTGCCACAGAGCTCACTCAAGGTGTCTCCCTTCGATCTTATGTACGGCAGGTCCGTCCGGGGACCCCTACAGGTTCTTTGGGAACTGTGGGATGATGAAGAACCAGATCCGGAAGTCAAGACCACTTATACATATGTCATTGACTTAGCTGATCGTCTCCAAGAAACCTGTCAACTGGCAAAGCAAGAGCTGATAAAGGCTCAAGAGGTCCAGAAGACTTACTATGACAAGAAGGTCAAGCTTCGTTGTTTCCAGCCAGTTGACCAGTGCCTGGTTCTGTTGCCTACGATGCGCAATAAGTTACTGGCTCAGTGGAAAGGTCCATTCGACATTGCAGAGCGTGTCTCATATCTGACTTACATCGTCCAGGTGGGATCTCGACGAAAGAAGTCCACATCAACATGCTGAAGAAGTACTCCCGTCACCGATCGGGGGTACAGTCTCTACTGAGGAAGACAGGGACGAGCCTTCCCAGTGTGATTCAGGGGTAACTTGTGCTGCCACAGTGATCTCTGACAGTGATGAGGAGGATTGGCCTGTCACTGCACACTCCCGCCAGAGTGAGACTTTCACAGACGTTGAGGTGAACGGAAATCTATCAGCAGAGGAACGAGATGCCATCGGCTCTCTGTTGCATCGTTACAAGGACATCTTCTCTGATACGCCAGGAGTTGCCCGGGTCGACTGTCACACTATTGAACTGACCAGCCCTACACCTGTTCGGGTAAAGCCCTCTCCTATACCTATGCGACTACTGGACACTGTCAAACAAGAAATTGAAGAAATGGAAGCAGTAGGAATCATCGAGAAATCATCGTCTCCATACTGTAGTCCTATAGTAGTCGTCCGGAAAAAACAATGGGCTATTATAGGAGAGTAAATGCCATTACCCAGGTGGATGCTGAACCTATGTGTGATCAGAAAACTATTTTTTCAAGAATAGCTGGTTCCAAGTTATTTACCAAACTTGACCTGACCAAGGGGTTCTTCCAAATCCCACTGGACCCGAAGAGTCGGCAGATCACAGCCTTTGGTACGCCAGGGGGCCTCTACCAGTACAGAGTCCTTCCCTTTGGTCTCACAAACTCCCCTGCCATCTTCAACCGCGTTATGAGGCAAGTCCTAAACGTCATCAAGGTAGTTGAGGCATTTGTGGACAATGTGTTAATCCATTCAGCAACATTTGAGGAACACTTGGAACTCTTAGAGGAGGTGTTCCGGAGGTTCCAACAAAAAAACATGACCGTGAAATCAAGCAAGTGCGAGATCGGTCAGGCCGCAGTACAGTTCCTCGGACACACTGTCGGCGGAGGACGCTGCACCTGCTAGAATGAAAAGATGAAAAAGGTCCAAGATGCACCACGGCCCACTACAAAAAAACAAGTGAGGTCATTTCTGGGCCTCGTAGGTTACTACCGGAACGTCATCCCAAACTTTGCCGTGGTGGCTCTTCCTTTATCCGACCTGCTCAAGAAACATGCATCTAACAAGGTGCAATGGGGACCTGAACAAGAGGATTCTTTCAGTGCCCTCAAGAACCTGCTATGCAAGCAACCCATCCTTCAACTGGTGAGGAAGGAAGAGCCTTTCATCCTCCGGACCGATGCTTCACAGGATGGGGGTTGGCTCAGTGCTACTACAAGAGGCAGACGGGGAGGTTTTTCCAGTTGCGTATCACAGTCGGAAGTTGAAATCTGTGGAGAGGAATTACAGCACGGTTAAGAAGGAACTTTTGGCAGTGGTGGAAGGCATCAAGAAGTACTACTACTATCTCTACGGAGGTGAGTTTGTGTTGGAGACAGACCACATGCTGCTCACCAGTCTCTGGCCATCTAAGAATGCAAATTCTCGTCTGATGCGGTGGGCACTGTATCTCCAGCAGTTCAACTTCGTCCTCCGGTACATCAAGGGAAGCCTGAATGTGGGGGCTGACCTCCTATCTCGACTTGTGGCGGAACCAGACCAAATGATTGAGAGGTCACCTTCCCAAATGAGTGTGGAGTTGGTCTAGACTCCAGTCGACTCGAGCCTCCAAGCGTCTGACGGCTCGTCATATGTTATGCATTTTTTTTCTCACACATTTCAACACTTGAGAGCATAACACAACACCTGTGCCACCTAAACAATGTCTACATACCCTACACCACACAACACGTTGCTGTAATGTAAATGTAGCGTGCTTACGCTTAGCATGAACTATTGCTCGGGAATTGTCACCCTCGCCGCGGAGTTTTCCTCCAGCCAGAAAACTAAAGTAAATGCTGAGGTTTTCCCTCAGTGGCGATTGGCGACTACATTCCGTTGCAGTGTTAGTGTTACACACACACCACAGTGTAAATGTCGAATCGAGTGTCTGGGCTAGGCATTCTCTTGATTGTATACAGGTGCTAAAAATTAATTCTCCAAAGAAAATATTTTTCTTAGTAGGGGCGATTGTCATGGGTTGCGTTGGGCCTACCCGCCGCACAACCCATCCCAAATGTTTGTTTAGGTAGAGATAAGGTACCCGGCCAGCCGATAGGGGGAGGCCAGTGAGACAGTGTTGTACTGATAATCATTTCACGCCTCAAAACCACATTTTAGAGTGGGCTTTAGACCTTGGGTGAGGGAAGACCTCCTGCTCCGCGGACTTAAAACGGGCCATATAGTCCTACCATTGCTAAGAGTCTGTGTGTGCAAATCCCCGAGATTGTTGTTAAGTCCAGCGAAAAGTTAAGGCATCCTGTAAAGGAAGTGATCACTGGCAATTGCCTGTTTGCTACAAGAGCACTCCAGGCCGGCCTAATAGATCTAACGATTAATTCCCCAGGTTGACAAACTCTCCCTTATAACTTACGGTACTGTGGCGCGAATGTGAGTGACTGACCTAGCCATGCAAATTATAAGTCCAGTGTATGGAATTGTGCCAAATAAACGTAAGTGCACTTAGCTGCCCGTATCTGTGACCCCTCTATTATTATTATTACCAAAGGTAATGACTGATTGGTTATGACAAGTATAACCAATAACTTAGATGGATGTTGGAAATTAATGGAATTCATTACATCATCATTTATCAAGTACACAACGTATTGAATGCCGGAAGCAGAATGAAATTCTACGTAGTGATACACCATAATCTCCTGGGTGAGAAATCAGTGAGAAGGTATTTGAGTTCTACGGTAAGAAAACCGCTTTCTTGCATTTAAAACGTAACAGTACTCTCCATCCTTGTCTCAGTTGGGAAAACTCTTGGTTAGCTCGAAGGCTGATCTGAAAGAATGCCTTGAAAAGATCTGTACCTCCAGAGGAGATGACCCAGTAGTCGATATTATAATACTGGATGCTTCTGCAATCAACATTATGCTGAAGCCGATGGTTGTAAAATCTTTCCAGAAATTTGCCATATTGGTGTTTCTACCTTACATCAAATCCCAACTGAATTATGTAACAAGAGTCGACACCAATTATTGAAGTTTACCTTCCAACGAGCCTTAATCCAACACCATTTCGGGAAATTGGCACACGTTCTTACGATTGTATGACAAGATTCAACTCTTTGGCTTCTTGGCACATCAGGTAGTAGGCAGTATGTAGTAGGCAGCTACCAAACATGGAGGTACTGCTACCTAAAAAGATATTGGAAGCATAATGTATTGTCTTATGGTAGACCATGCTGCCATATGGCATTACGAAAATTGTAACCAAATCCCAGGTTGCTGATCTGTCTTTCTGCCTCATTTGCACACAATTACAGAGTCTCAATTGTCTCTCTTACTATTGATAACACAATATATATATAACCTTTCTCACTCTTGATCTGTTCTATTCTTTCTATTCTTTTATTCTCCTATAATAGCAGTTGACAATAATATTATAGTGGGGCCTTCTCGGATGGGTTCCACTGTTCAGGAAAGTTGTGGAGCCCAGGGCCGACCTGATCATCATCAAACTACTGGTGCCTCAACTGATGTCACCGCGGTTGCTGGAGGATCGACTTTTTTCACACTTCATTTTTCCAACATTCGTGGCCTGAGACCCAATATTTCTTCCCCAGATCTCTTGCTGCTATCTGAACTTCAACTGACCAAAGCAGCTTCACCCAAACCTTTTCAAGTCTCCAACTACAACCTTTATACCTCTTTCTGTTCTGAGGGAGGTGTATGCGCCTACTGCAACACAGGTACACCTATAGCTCTGTTGCAGTTTCCAGTTACCTGTAGGAGCACTAATTAGAGGTGAATTGGAAGCAACATTCATAAATATTTATGGGTTAAGTTTTGACACCCAAATGGTCTTTTCTCCATTTATTAAGAAAATAACTGGGATATCACCGTAATTAATGCTATGAGATATGGTCGTTAATAATGGACGAAGCTTGGGTATATCTTGCTTCTTAGAGCACTCGTCTCAGTGGCTCAGAGACGGGAGTTGAACTGGCGATAGCCGGCTACTTAATTGATGTCTCTGCGGTCAAGGTGTGAGTGCACAGTGGGAATACACTGCCACATGTCCAGTTAATGATTACTCATCGCTCATAGGAAAGTTACCGTGAGTGTTGTAATTATATAAACCTAATGTATGTAACCAACATTTATAAAAGTATTACTGTCTGTTAGACAGGGGCTAATACAGCTCGACTCAAGGATCTTGAATCTTTTCTTTATGATGGCATCTGGTTAAAAATATCTCAACCAACTATGAATATTTTTCTTTGTTTCCTATGCTGTTCTCCCAACTCTACAACTATTTGGAACTCTTTGACTCACTTCTTGCCATGAGTCGTTGGTATCCATACACCCCAACACTGAGATCCTCTATTTAGGGTATTTCAATGTAAATCATAGAGAGTGGCTTGGCTCTGCATGGGATGACCCAGGTGGAGCTGAGGCACACTGTTTTTCCTTACTTAATGATCTGGAACAAACAATTAAACACCCTACACGTGTTACAGATCGACACAATCAACTTACTAACATTCTTTATCTTTGTTTTACCTCTAACCCCTCATACTATTACTATTCATACTCAATTTCTGCCCCCATTGGGTCTTCTGATCGCAATCATATTTCTATTAAATCAAACTGGGCACGACCACCTCCCCCACCCCCTTCTAAACGCCAACTATGGCACTATCGGAGGTCAAACTGACAATCCTTGCGAGAATTCTTCTACTTCCCTTTGGATGAATGTTGCTTTTCCACTCGGGACGCCTCGGTATGTGCTGACAGCATTGCTGGGGTTATACAGGGTGGTATGAGTGCATTTATCCCAAAACTTTCACTTAACGATCATGGTTTGATCGCTCTTGTTCTCTCGCATGTAGGGAGAGAGATAGGGCGCATCAAGTTATGAAACTATCACCTCCTATTACCCACCCCTCTTTCATTACTTCTAGGAATCGTTGTAAGGTTATTTCTTCGTAGGGCAAAGCAGAATTTTGTAAAAAAGAAAGACCGCTGACCTGACTAACTCTTCCTCTAGTAAATCTTTCTGGTCCTAACTAAAAACGTATGTAATAACTTTGGAACTCCCTCTTATCCTCCTTTCTTCTGACCTGATAACTCTACAGCCAACTTTCCCCCTGATAAAGCTAATCTCTTTGGCACCTTATTCTCCTCTAACTCCACCTATCCTTCCTACTCATGCACCTCCTACTGAACCTATGCACTTTCCTATAATCTCCACTCGTAGGGTAGCTGGTGTGTTATCTAGGTTAAATGTGAGTATGGCGCATGGACCGGACGGAATACCCCATCGTTTTCTGAAGGAGTGTGCTGAAATTCTAGCCTCTATACTTGCTTGCCTCTTTTGCCTTTGCCTCAAAACTCAAACTTTTCTTTCTTCTTGAATATGCCTCTTTTCAGCCCATCCCATAGAAGGGTGACCATTCCAATCCCTCTGACTATCGCCCCATTGCCCTAACTTCATCCCTCTCTAAGATTTTCGAAACTATCTTAAACTCTCATTTTCTCCGTCACCTTGAACGCCTCTCTCTGTTGTCGGATCACCAGTATGGTTTTCGCCAGGCGAGATCAACTGGTGATCTTCTCTCCTACTGCACCCATCTTTGGTCATCCTCTCTTAGGGATAATGGGGAAACTTTCGTTGTGACCCTCGTCATCTCTAAAGCATTTGACAGGGTATGGCACAAGTCTTTGCTTTCTAAGCTTCCCTCTTATGGTTTCTCTCCCCTCTTTGTTCTCTAAATTCTAGCTTCCTTAAGAATCTATCCATGGCAGTTGTTGTCGAGGGATTGATCTCTCGCTCTTTCTCTACCAATAGTGGTGTACATTCACCTGCTCTCTTCCGTCTTTTTATCAATGATTTATTTCGCACTATGAATTTTTCTCAAACTAGATCTGTTTCCAGAGGTGATATAATTTAATCTATCACTGCAGATCTGTGCAGCATCTCCGAATGGGAAGTAGAAACTTGATTAAATTCAATAGTAATAAAACACAGTATTTACCACTCACACTTTCTAAATTAGCTGATCTCCCACCAATCACATTTCAGGAGGCAATCATTCTGCCAAATTCTTAAATAGATATGCTAGGCCTCACCATTTCCTCTAATATGCCATGGAAGCCACACATCCACAACATTGCTAAAGCTGTCTCCCGAAAGCTGGGAATGCTGTACAGATGCCACAGCTACTTCACTCCTGAGCAGTTGCTTCAAGTTTATAAGGGATTCTTACGTCCTAACTTGGAGTACTGCTCTCATATCTGGGGTGGCTCTTCTTCTGTCCTACTGTTAGATAGGGTGGAATCAAAGGCACTTCGTCTTATTTACTCTACTCCTTTAGTTGATAATCTCTCTCCCCTTTCTCTTCGCCGCAATGTTGCTTCACTCTGTCTTTTACAGGTACTTTAACTGGCAATGTTCGATGGATTTGGCATCTTGCGTACCTGCGGCAAGGTCGTGGGCTAGTAACACTCGTCTTATCGCGGTGCCCACCTTTTCTCTGTGGATGTCGGTCACACTAGAATAACCGATATAGTACATCCTTCTTTCCTCACACAGCCAAACTGTGGAATGCTCTGCCTTCTTCTGTTTCCATATTCATACAATCTGTCTCACTTCTAAAGGCTGGTTTTCCACCATCTTCGTGGTGTAGATTAATATAATCTTTTTCTTTTCTATTTTTTATTTATTTTTATTCCTTATTGTTTTCGCCCTCTAGGCCCCGTTGTGGGTCGATGACCTGTGCCTGGGTTGGCTATTCCCCATAAAAAAAAAACCTTTCTACAGTTTGTTAATTTATTGCACTATTATCATTTGATATTGGGTTCGAGATAATCTTTCTACGGAGAAGGAACTGTACACGTGTGAACAAAATGTGCCTTACACTCTTTTTCACCAGGCTGTCTCATTCTCTAGCACCGTGTACACATAAAGAGGCTGCTAGCCAATATGTTCTAAAATTCATTGGATGCAACTACTGGAGGCTATTGCGGAATTATGTTGCGGGTCGTGGATATAGATGTAGTTGTTATCGGCGTGTTTAACGCCTTGTTGTTTGAGAACACTGAACTCGGGAAAGCATTTAACACAAGAAAACCCCTGAGGTACATTTCAGCTCAGGACATTGCCAGAGCATTAGATGGTGTAGAGAATGCAAAAGCCCTTCCCATGTTTCATGTCTTAACTGCAAGTGTCACGGCATCTCTGAAATGTATACCGTTCTGCCTTTGCAGGGGCAATTGTGGCCTCAATGACAATTAACTACCTATTTATTTTCTAGTCACCACCAAAAAAATTAAATAATCATGGACGGTGTTTCCCCTTTCCTGTGTGCTTTTAACAAGATTTATCTTCTCCACGTTACCAATGTGGATCTACAAGAAATAGAGAGTTATTCAGGGTTTAATTATTAAATGAAATCAGTTTAGGTTTGGTTTATGGACCTACCCGGAAATTATATAAATAAACACACGTTTTTTTTGTCCGATGCATTACTGATATTTCTAACTCGTAAGGTAACATACTGTTACGACCCTCCCCGTTTCACCGCTTACCCAGCTTCCACCACTGGCTTACCAGAGGCTAGGGTCGTATGTACAAAATCATTAGATATCTCACAACAGTTGTCGAATTACCACTGGCTTTCCCGCCAGTCTCCGGTAATTCCCCGACGATCGGTGTAAGTGTACAGACAAACAAAAGGCAGGTAAATTTCTACCAGATCATAGAAACACACTTGTGCACTGTAGTCTTCTTTAATAAACACTAATTATTCACAACATTGTTAACAGGGTAATGTCTTCACTGTTTGACTCCGCACTTCGAATATATAGTCTACACACTACCAGTGTACAATTCCTTAGTCCTCTCACATTATATTAATCACAACAATTCCACAATACTTGCACAACAATTGTCTTCAGTTGTTCGAACATCCTAGAATCACCCAGAGACGCCTGGGAGATTATAGAACGTTTTGCTCTGATTGAGGCTTACAATAATAAGTAAATCATAACAAAATGATGCAATACATTGTAGAACATTCTTACCTAATTAATACATCAATATATACACGAAAATTTCAAAAAAATTGTCAAAATAACTGCTGCATGGGACAGAAAACGATTAAAACACCTAGTTTACCAAATCATAATACGAAATTATTCCTTTCAAAAAAATATATAACTAATAATAACATATAACATGTAATGATATCCAGGCGTAAGATATATAGGCTTAGGTATATGAGAGTTACAGCTACAGACAAGACCATATAGGTAAGGCATAAAAAACTTCAGTACAGTATTTAGAAATAATTTTAATGCTACTTAAACGTATATACAGCCGTAGGCGCTTTAACTATCTCTAAAACAGTCATAAATTTTCCTGTAAAAAAAAAAAATTATATATATATATATATATATATATATATATATATATATATATATATATATATATATATATATATATATATATATATATATATATATATATATATATATATATATATATATTGATAAAATCACATAGGGAAAATGGAAACAATGGAGCACCTTAGCTTTGTGTAACATATAAATTTTGTACTGACCATCACTAAGGTTTATAGAATTCAATTCCCTAATCAAACTATATATATATATATCCCATGTAAATCCACAATGAAATCGTGGATAAGATCAATCATGATAAAATCACAAGGGAAAAGGGAAACAATGGATCACCTTAGCTTTCGTGTCAGTTTTTTCTGCTATGTTTTTGAGGTGTTTGCGTATTTGTGACGCTGATTTATTGATGAAGAACTGAAACACATTCAGTCCATTGCACAAAACCTTGGGTACCCTTCATTGTTTGTTGATCATTGTCTTAAAAAGGCTAAACAAATCCTTTCATTCTACTCAAACCAGGCAAATTCTTACATTTAAGAATATTTTGACTCTGCCTTATCGCAATGAATTTGTCCCGTTAGTTCAGTCCCTTAAATTATTAAATATTAATGTTGTTTTTAAGTATGACTCTAATATTACCAATATATTAATCACGAATAGCCCAACCTTGAATGTAAATGGAAGTGTTTACTACATTCCATGTAGCAACTGTAATGGAAATTATGTAGGACAGACTGGGAAAGCATTGCAACTCTGAATTAAGCAGCACAAGTACAATATCAGAACAGCATCTGAAAGCAGTGCACTGTTCGTTCATGTTAGGAATAATAATCATCCCATGGATTGGGAAAACAGCTTAGAAATGTACAAATCATCATGTGTCACAGAAAGACTTCTGGTTGAAGCTAGTTTGATTAGGGAATTGAATTCTATAAACCTTAGTGATGGTCAGTGCAAAACTGATAATATGTTACACAAAACTATTTGTCAGTGGCCCAAAGTTAAAAATGCTTTTAAAGCATTGGAGTTAGATGTAGTATAGATGATTAGTGGGTCCCATATTTTGGACCTGACTTAACTTGACTAGTGGATGTCATGCTTATGACCTGACCTAATGTTTAGTAAGGTCACCCTGTGTACTTAAGCCTTTCTCTGTCCATGTAATTCAGTTGCCTCTGAAGATGTCTTGAATAAAGACGAAAGCTAAGGTGCTCCATTGTTTCCCTTTTCCCTGTTTGATTTTATCAAGATTTATCTTATCCACGAATTCATTGTGAATCGATCTATATGAAATACTATATATATATATATATATATATATATATATATATATATATATATATATATATATATATATATATATATATATATGTAATCAACGACCTCACCAGCAAGGAATCGAACCCTCGACCTACTGGGTGGGACTAGGGAACGCTTACCGGCTAGCCCACAAGGACACTAAAAGCAGTTCTAGACTCTGTTATATTTCACACAAAGCCTGTTCATCGAGCTGATGGCGCCGTGAGGTCGTTGATTATATGTTCAAAGTCCGCGTGTTATATGGACTATAAATGAAGTATATATATATGTGTGTGTTCTGACCTCACTAGGGGAAAGGTCACGGCAGGGTTAGCTCCCGAGGGATAATTATCAGATATGGCCAGTGCTATGTGCGATCTTGGGTATGTGAGTTTGTTGACCAAACTGGAGTGGTGCATGGAAGAATTGGCAAGGGCCAAGGAAGAAATTGAGAGGGCCACGTTGGAGAACCTGAAATTAAAGGAAGAGCTGGCGAAGTTAAAAGGGGAGGCTGGACGGGTAAAGCCAGTGTCTGACGAAAACTCAAGCGAGTGGAAGGTGGTGAGTAGTGGGAAGACGAAGCTGGTGGTGAAGAAGTACACCAAGGATACGACAAGTACAGTCAGGGACAGGGATAACAAGGAAGGTATAAAAACTTTAATTGTTGGTGACTCGCAGGTAAGGTACATGGACAGGGCCTTTTGTGGTGAAAACAAAAATAGGATGAGGGTGTGTTTGCCAGGAGCTGGGGTGGGGGATATAATTGACAGGATGGCAATGATATTGGCCGGTGTAGGAGTGAGGAGCTTCTTGATAAGTTCAAGGCAGCTATAGATCGTATGAGGATTAAGGGAGGGATCCCTATCATATGCCGTGTCCTGCCTAGAAGGAGATTTGGCAGTGAATGGTTGTCAAGGGCAGTTGGTGTCAACGACCGTCTTGACAGATATTGCAAGTCAATATCAGTCACATTCATTGACAACTGGGACAACTTCTATGGCAGAAGGGACCTTTATGCTAGGGATGGGGTGCACCTGTCTAGGGACGGAGTAGCAACCCTGGCTGGGGCTGTAGAGGGGGCAGTTCAAAAGATATCGAAGTCTTTAAACTGCTAGGAGAACATATGAGCACGGTGGTGGAGGAGACTGCAGTGGGAGCGGGTAAACAAAGTGAAAGATTACAGGGAAATAGTGTTAGGAATGATGACAAAACTAAATTAGACGGAGTTTAAAACTAAATGCGGTAAGGGGAGGACTCAGAACACGACTAACTTAAATGTATACTACGTAAACAGTAAAAGTATGAGAAACAAAATGGATGATATTAGGGCCTTGGTATGTACCGAAAAAATCGATATAATAGCATTCACTGAAACATGGATCAACCTAGACACACGTGAGTTACCAGTCGAATACCAAATTGCGGGTTACAAACTGTTCCATACCGATAGGCAGACCAGGAAAGGAGGCGGAGTAGCAATCTATGTTAGGGATAATCTGAAGTGTGAAATATATAAGGAAATAAAAACTGAGCGGAATACAGAAACAATTTGGATAGAATTAATCGACGGTAGGGAAAAATTAATCACAGGAGTAATATATAGACCTCCCAATCTTGATAGAGTCAATGAGCGACTTATCTGGGATGAAATGTGCAGGGCTTCCATACACAACAAAGTCTGTATAGTAGGCGACTTTAACCTTGGCCAAATAGATTGGACTGACCTTACAGGTAACTCAGAATCAGAGGATTTTCTCGAGACGATCCAGGACTGTTTTCTAAGTCAACATATAACCGAACCCACACGGGGTAAGAATATACTCGATTTAGTTCTGTCAAACAGAGAAAACCTCATAAGCAGTGTCGAGGTAGGGAACGAACTTGCAAACAGCGATCACAAAGAAATTAGATTCCAGTTAGATTTTCAGGGCAGACGTAAGGAAAATTCCACTAAAGTACCAGATTTCAGAAGGGCGAACTTTGACAGTTTAAAGAGGCAGCTGAGAGAGGGGGTGTCGCGCTTGGCCGTGAACCTGACAGATGACACGGACCTGATAACGAGATCTGAGATTGCCGAGTTCCACGACAATTTAAATAGTGAGTTACTTAATGCACAAAGGCAGAACATACCATACAAATAACTCAGGTCAGACAACAATGACCCTAAATGGATAAATAATTATTTAAAGAACATCATTGGCCAAAGGAAGGCTATAGGTAGAAGGATAAATCGTGGCGAAATTCACCTCCGGGACTATTGTAGGGTATTGGCGAGTAGGGTTAAAACCGAGATAAGGAAAGCAAAGAGGAATAATGAGGTAAGGATAGCAAGGGAGGCGAAGACAAACCCCAAAGGATTCTACCAAATGTATCAAACTAAAACATGAGAAAAGATTGGACCAATACGGTCAGACACCGGCGAGCTCACTGATAACGACAGAGAAATGAGCAATAATTTGAATAAATATTTTTCAACAGTTTTCACCACCGAAAATTTAAACATGATACCCGAGGCACCGACTCTATTCAGAGATAGTGAAGAAAACAAATTAAGCGAGATAGTAGTGATTAGTAACGATGTTAGTAAGCAAATAGACAAACTAAAGCCTAATAAGTCACCTGGTCCCGATGAGATATTTGCCAGAGTATTAAAGGAATGTAAGGAAGAGCTTAGTATGCCCTTAGCAAACATGTCCTTAAAAACAGGTGTAGTACCGGAATCCTGGAGGATAGCGAATGTAATACCGATTTTCAAGAAGGAGGATAGATCACTATCCTCTAACTACCGCCCAATCAGTCTAACATCAATAGTAGGCAAATTACTGGAAGCAATCATTTCAAACTCTATTCGAAATCACCTGGAGAAGCACGGATTGATCAATGATTCCCAGCATGGCTTCACAAGTGGACGTTCTTGCCTAACTAATCTATTAACATTCTTTTCATTAGTTTTCGAATCGGTGGACGAGGGGCACAATTATGATGTGGTATATCTCGACTTTAGCAAAGCCTTCGACAGAGTCCCCCACGAAAGACTAATTAGAAAGGTAAAAGCTCATGGCATCAAAGGTAACATCCTTAAATGGATTAGGGCGTGGTTACAGGACAGGAAACAGCGAGTGAGCATTAACGGCACTAAGTCCCATTGGAGCAACGTCATAAGTGGAGTTCCCCAAGGCTCAATACTTGGACCATTATTATTTATTATATACATAAACGACATAGATATCGGCATAGACAGCAATATAAGTAAATTTGCTGATGCCACTAAAATAGGACGTGTTATTAAATCTGACGAGGACTCAGCAAAACTACAGGAAGATCTAAACAAATTTTTCGAATAGTCTGAAAAATGGCAGATGAAATTCAACGTGGACAAATGTAAAGTACTCAGTATAGGAGATGTAAACAGGGAAACCAGATACCAGATGAACAACGATGCCATAGAGAAATCCGACTGCAAGAGAGAGATTTAGGAGTAATGATAAGTAGGAACCTTAAGCCAAGTAAACAATGTATTTTTGCTCGTAACAAGGCTAATAAAGTACTTGGGTTCATACAAAGGGATGTTAGTTACAAGACTAGCGTGGTCATCCTAAAACTGCATCTTGCTCTTGTGAGACCACACCTGGATTACGGAGTTCAGTTCCGGTCACCGTATTACAGAATGGATATAGAATCCTTGGAAAGAATTCAGAGGAGAATGACAAGACTAATCCCGGGCATTATGAACCTTGAGTATAGAGACAGGTTAAAGCATCTTAATTTGCACTCCCTCGAGAGACGTAGAGCGAGGGGCGACCTGATAGAGGTGTATAAGTGGAAGGCAGGGCTACACAAAGGGGACATTACAAAGGTACTCAAACTATCCAACCAGGAGCGAACTCGTAACAATGGTTTTAAATTAGACAAATTTAGATTTAGGCGTGAAATAGGTAAACACTGGTTTGGAAACAGAGTAGTGGATGAATGGAACAAGTTATCAAATATCATCATTAACTCAAATACGTTGAATAGCTTCAAACATAGGTTGGATGCTTAAATGAGCAATAGGGGTTGGATGTAATCTGGACTGCCCAGTATGGGCCAATAGGCCCGCTGCAGTTTCCTCCATTCTTATGTTCTTATATATATATATATATATATATATATATATATATATATATATATATATATATATATATATATATATATATATATATATATATATATATATTTATATATATATTTCATGTAAATCCACAATGAAAAAGTGGATAAGATAAATCTTGATAAAATCACACGGGAAAATGGAAACAACGGAGTACCTTAGCTTTCGTCTTTATTCAAGACATCTTCAGAGGCAACATCTTCAGTTGCCTCTGAAGATGTCTTGAATAAAAACGAAAGCTATATATATATATATATATATATATATATATATATATATATATATATATATATATATATATATATATATATATATATATATATATATATATATATATAACCGGTTGGCGGTTGGAAACTTTCTCACTTGACTTGGGGTTTATTTTTATTATTAGATGGTAATTGCAGTGGAAGCGCCCCTTGGAGAGAAACCCGCACCAGCACAAACACACTTAAATTTACTAACAAAATGAATTCTCTGTGACCCGTGGAATGATAGCACCTGTGATTCAGATGAATGAGACGCACTGTACGATTTGGACAGTTCTATTCCCTCCAACACTACAGACACAATCAATAATGGTACACCAACATATGCGCACCTCTTAACCTGAACTTAAAACACTACTCTGGGGAATAAAAGTTATACATGATATTGACATTATTAGAAACTTAGATAACAATAAATTCAAATTATTAAGAAATGTTGCTTGCGCACATGAACAGGCCTTAAGGGCTTTCAACAAAATAATATCAATCACTGAGAAAAAGGTATAAAAAATAAGAAACTATTAACTCCACCATGAATTGGCCTTAAGGGCATTCAACAAAATTATATTACACCAACAGATGCAGGCCTGAAGGGCTTTCAACAAAATAATATAAATCACTGGGAAAATGGTATGAAAAATAAGAAATTATTAACTACACCATGAATAGGCCTTTAGGCACTCAATAAAATTATGTTACTCCAACAGATGCACACCTCTTGACCTGGCCTTAAGGCTTCAAAAAAATGATATCAATCACTGAGAAAATGGTATAAAAAATAAGAAATTATTAACTCCACCATTTATAGGCCTTAAGGCACTCAATAAAATTGTTACACCAACAGATGCAGGCCTTAAGGGTTTTCAACAAAATATTATGAATCACTGCGAAAATGGTATAAAAAATAAGAAATTATAAAGAAATATTAAATGCATTAAAGGAACTAAATCACAGTATCACTTACAACAGAAATGAGGAACTTCATCTGAAAAATAGTTCCCTCATTCTCTGGCGTCAATTAGTGACACAAACATAAAAAACAATACCATCATAATTATTTAAGAGATATTAACGACACACATCAAGACAATATCAGTAACTGAAAAAATGGTATTAACTACACACAGCAAGACAATATCAGACACTGAAAAAATATTTTCACTATATTAAGAAGTTCCTGAGTCCACCAATACCCGTGAAAACATGCTCCTTAACCTCACACATAGATTCCCCATGCACCCGTATTTTTTCAAGGCACATATTGACAGCAACCGAGTACTCCGGGGAGGGATGGTTGGGTTTTCCCTTCTCTCCATCGTACAATACCCCAGACTGGTGGCCTCTATTGCACATAACTGCCTAACCTCATTCAAGCAATTTTCCCACTGAACGGTGCTTCTGGCTTCCCTGCACAAGTGATACATGTACTGCCAGATCTCCGCAACCTCCCCAGCACATTCATACCCAACAACCCAACATGCGATTGCCCTTTACCCTGAGTCTCAATCCCTGGTCAAACCAACAGCCCCACATGAGTAACTTCCACCCCACATACGACCATAGTGACCCGGATACACCCCACAAACGGCACTGGAAACCCCAACTCCCCTTTTACCCGAATTCGAGTGGGCTGCAATACCACGCCTGCAGGCTCCAGCTCCCGACGGTAGATGTTTTCATCAATTAACGACACTTCTGCCCCAGCATCTGCTAAACCCCACATTTCACGACCCGCTACCAGCACCGAAACCTTAGGACACTGCTTTCAGCCTCAAGGTACCTTCTGTCGTGATTAAATTTGTCATGTTGACCGTTCTTGACCACGGGTCCACTCTCTCCTGGTTCGGAACATCACCGGCGGAATCTATTGGTGGGGCCAGGAGCGGTTGGCGGGGACTGCCTGGCCCTGGCAGTTTCCCGACCGCCAGTTCTGATTATTATTTCCAACTCGATACTGGCCATTGGCCACGTATCCCCTTGGGGCACTCCCTCCTGGTCCGGACCTGTTCGTGCAATTTAACCTGAGGTGGCCCACCTGTCCACACGCATAGCATGTCGGGAGAATCGAGCCCCCAGCCTGCGGTCCGTTTTCTCTTCCCTTAGTCAGCGGTACCTCCCTCAAGGACTCTCGTTTGTTTTCCTCCTCTCTCAGCCCCGTGATCCACTCATCTAGGCTGCGGTGAGGATTCTTTTGGATCTCCTCCGATAACCACATACTTCTTTTTTCCTCCTTTAGTCCCCGAGTGATTGCATCTCCCAACAGGACCTTATCATATTTATGTCTATGGCGGTTCAATTCGTCGTGTAAATCGAGCATAGCATCTTAATATTCAAGGAGCGGTTCGTTGCTCCATTGTTTCCGATTTATACCCTTCTGAATGGCGTTGTACGTGGCCATCTGCCCGCCGTATTGCTGCTTCAAATAGCTAGTCAACTCGTCTACTGTTTCCTAATCTCTGCGTGCATTGTATACACGCTCTACCGCAGGCTCCGCAAGATGCTTTATTATGAATTGGATTCGACCGGCTTCGTCTCCGTCTAGCAGCTTGAGGGTTCGGTCAAGCTCTCTTAGCCCCTTCCCTACCTCTACTCCTGTCCTACCGTCGAACTTAGACATGGTCAACCCGGCCCCAAGACTAATTCCCACTCTAGTGTTGTATCTCCTAATCTCACACATTGTCTCATCATGCTGTGTTTGATACTGTGCCTCTACCCTATCTAGTACATTCCCCATTTGAGCTAGGTGTTATTGATGTTCCTCCCCTAACTGTTGCAATTGTGTGTGATACTCCCCCTTTAACTGTTGTACATATACTCCATACTCCCCCTTGATTTGGTTCGCCCATGCCTGACATTCCCCATTGATCTTCCTTTCTAACTGTTCCATTCGTTCCTGATATTCTCACCGGACTTTCCCCTCTAGATTTTCAATACGTCCCACGAACTCTTCTCTCAACTGTACCAAACCCGGGCTGTCTCTCCTTTTCTCCGAGTAAACCCGCACCGTCAACAACAACAAACCCATTCCCACGGCAAACATGAGTAGAACTGAGGTCACACACTCTACCGTTTCCTTCCAATCCATGATTACGTTCATTATCCCAACCACGGGACTATCAGTCACGAAATAAAAACTACGCTCTGCTACCATTTGTAACCGGTCGGAATTATTCTCACGTGACTTGGCGTATATTTTTATTATTAGATGGTAATTGCAGTGGAAGCACCCCTTGGAGAAAAACCCGAATCAGCACAAAAACACTTAAATTTACTAACAAAATGAATTCTCCGTGACCCGTGGAAGAATAGCACCTGTAATTGGGATGAATGAGACGCACTGTACGATTTAGACACTTCAATTCCCTCCAACACTACAGACATAATCAATAGTGGTACACCAACATATGCGCACCTCTTAACCTGAACTTAAAACACTACTCTGGGGAATAAAAGTTATACATGATATTGAAATTATTAGAAACTTAGAAAATGCCTCATTAGACAACAATAAATTCAAAGTATTAAGAAATGTTGCTTGCGCACATGAACAGGACTTAAGGGCTTTTAGCAAAATAATATCAATCACTGAGAAAATGGTATAAAAAATAAACAACTATTAACTCCACCACGAATAGGCCTTAAGGAACTCAATAAAATTATGTTACACCATCAGATGGACACCTCTTGACCTGGCCTTAAGGGCTTTAACAAAAAGATATCAATCACTGAGAAAACGGTTTAAAAAATAAGAAATTATTAACTCCACAATGAATAGGCCTTAAGGCACTCAATAAAATTATGTTACACCAACAGGTGCAGGTCTTAAGAGTTTTCAATAAAATAATATCAATCACTGAGAAAATGGTATAAAAAAGAAGAAATTATAAAGTAATATTAAATGCATTAAAGGAACTAAATCCCAGTATCACTTACAACAGAAAGGAGGATTCTCATCTGAAAACAGTTCCCTCATTCTCTGGCATCAATTAGTGACAGAAACATAAAAAAAAATACTATCAAAATTATTTAAGAGATATTAACTACAAACAGCAAGACAATATCAGACACTGAAAAAATATTATCACTATATTAAGATTTTCCTCATTCCACCAATACCCGTGAAAACATGCTCCTTAACATCACACATAAATTCTGCATGCACCCGTATTTTCTTAAGGCACAACCAAGCAGGCACCCGTAGTTTAATGCCCTTCTCAACCTTGGAAAATGTACCTCTAAGTTTCACTAGACTCCTGGTCTCAGTGTGTGACAATTCATTCACTCGGCTGGCCTCATTTTACACTCAGTACATCCATGAAACGAAAGGGAGTGAGCCAATCAGACCTTGTTCAGTTGAGAGAAGGTTTAGCTTCCTGTTAGTAAAAGGTTTCACTAAACCGCTTGAAAATATGTGATATTGTGAGCCGAGGTAGAGGAGATCTGATGACCCCAAACGATCGTCAAACAGGGACAGACGATGGTCCCACTTCGTTAGTTGTACACCCAGACAGCTGGTTTCACTCCAATTTTCACCATACTCAACAGCGTGGGCTCAACTCAGGTGAGTGGACGTTTCATACCGTAGACGTTTCACACCGCGTGGGCTCTACAGAACCCTGCAACAAACCCGGTCTGATAGCTATTGTCTCACATCACCGTCACTCACTCATTGTTTTTTCCTACCGCCCTATTTAGCTTTGTCTGAGAAGGTTCGGTGCTTGTAGGGGAGGAATCAACTACAATAATCCCCTTCCCCTCCGGGCACGGCGGGAGGTTGGAGGTTGGCAGAGTTGCATGCCACAAGTGAGGCAGAACGGCGAGGGCGTGGATGAGCCGGCAGCTAGTGGGGGCAATTCTGTCTAGATACTCGGGATCTGTGGGAGAAAAGAGGGAGAAGGAGGGTTGTGGAGGCGATGAATGTTGTGCTTTACTCGCGACAGGTACAGAGTCCTCAGATGCGCCTGCTGGGGTGTGTGGGCCTGGGTCAGGAGCAGGGGCTGCGTTAGGAAGAGTGTCCATGACAGCAGCAGGGTGCAGGACAGTAGCAGGGGGTACCTGAGGGAGAAATGAGGGGTGTGTGGGTCCGCACTGAGGCGCATGGGCAGCGTCGGGAGCAGGGGCTGCATCAGGAGAAGCGGCAGGGGGTACTGCTGGGCCGGGGGCGGCGTCTGAGGCAGGACGGGTGTGTTGGGGTGGGTAGGACGTGGTGCTTGGGGCAGGAAGAGGAGAGGCTGTCTGCTTAGAGTAGCAGAGCTGCTCTAGGGTGTCTAACCTGCGGTGTAGAGACAGTAGTTGTAGAGCCGATGAGAGCTGCCTCTGCGTGGGTAAGCCAGTCTTCCATGTTGCTTGAAGACTGGGAGAGTGATCGGTTTCTCGAGTTGGAATAGGGCTGATTTGAAGGTGGTTTTTAAGTTGTTCTCTCAGCACGTAAGGACAGTGCTGTCTTTTTTTTAGGGGGGTCGAGTGTTAGCGGGAGAGAGAAGGGGAGAAGAGAAGACGGAAATGCTGCGTTTAGCACGTTGCAGGTGTGAGGTGCAGTTTCTTAGAACAATTTTTTTAGGGGGTCGTATGCATGTTTTCTCAGCACATGAGGACAGTGCTGTCTTTGTTTTAGGGGCGTCGAGTGTTAGCGGGAGAGAGAAAGGGAGAAGAGAAGACGGGAATGCTGCGTTTAGCACGTTACAGGGGTGAGATGCAGCATTTAGAACAAGTCTTTTCTGGGGGAGGTCGCTGCATACTTTTTCTCAGCGCACGAGGACAGTGCTGTCTTGTTTTAGGGGGGTCGATTGTGATATTCAGAAATTTCAGTGTAATTTCAAACGCCGCGCCATTGGCTATACTGAGTTTAAGGTCGTCTGAGGGAAGACAACGCTCCCGCACGTTGTGAGTTTTTCTGAAACTAGGCTTTACGATATTAAATGTAGTTTACCGAATTAAGAATGATGTGATTCATGAAGTTAAGGGACTATTATTGAATTTGAAATTATTATAGATCGTTTATCAGTTTGAATAATGTTATGGGTGTCCCAAGAAAGTTATTATTAGGCGGAAAATATGTCACGTAGGCGTAAGCTAACGCCTTGAGAGGACACGAAGTTGGCTGGCTCTCAGTCACGCGCGAAAGCGATCTGACAGACAGGACGTCCCTGCGCGTCCGTCCACAAACGGTCACGTGGTCTAGTCACCTGTGTTGCGCTATTGCAGAATAACAAGTAAGTCTCATCGATCTCAGACAGGGTTTAGAATGGGCAGTGATAAAGTTAACAAGAGCTAACAGTGAGTTCATTTCAGGGTTTCCGTCAGAACCCACTTGACTGCCGGAGATTGACTCCCGTTTGAGACTGCCGTTGATGATTGATGATTAGCGATTGTCGCAGTTGGAACGATCAGTGCAGGCTTGTCACTGGTCAGCGGGGTTAGCCAGAGATCTCAGAAGTGAAACCAGCTGTCTGGGTGCACAACTGACGATCGGTTGGGGTCATCAGCTCTCCTCTTCCTCGGCTCAAATACCACATATCTTCAAGCAGCTTAGTGAAAACCTTTTACTAACGGGAAGCTAAAGCTTCTCTCAACTGTCCAAGGTCTGATTGGCTCACTCCCTTCCGTTTCATGGATGTACTGAGGGTAAAGTGAAGCAAGCTGAGTGAATACAGGGCCACACACTGGGCCCAAGAGTAGTGGAACTTAGAGGTACATTTTCCAAAGTGGAGAAAGGCTGGTTTGGGCCTTAAACTACAGGTGCCTGTTAGTTGTGCCTTAAAAAACTACGGAGTGCAGGTGGAATCTATGTGTTAGGTTAGGAAGCATGGTTCATGGGTATTGGTGGACTCAATAACTTCTTAATAATAGTGATAATATTTTTTTGTGTAATTAATACTATTTTTTCAGTTACTGATGTATGCTGTGTGTAGTTAATATCTCTTAAATAATTTTGATAGTATTGTTTTTTAATGTTGTGTCACTAATTGATGCCAGAGAATGAGGGAACTGTTTTTCAGAGAAGGTTCCTCCTCTGTTGTAAGTGATTCTGTGATTTAGTTCCTTTAATGCATTTAATATTTCTTTATAATTTCAATCTCAGGTATAACCTTTGTTCCCCAAAGTAGTGTTTAAGTTAGGTTAGGAGGTGTGCATCTGTTGGGTTTATACAATTTTGTGGAGTGCCCTGAAGGCCTATTCAGGGTGGAGTTAATAAGTTCTTTTTTTTTTATACCATTTTCTCAGTGCTTGATATAATTTTGTTGAGTGCCCTTAAGGCCTATTCATTGTAGAATTATTAATTTTTTATTTTCTTAATACCATTTTCTCACTGATTGATATTAAGAGGTGCGCATATGTTGGTGTACCATTATTGGATTGTGTCTGTAGTGTTGGAGGGAATATAAGTGTCTAAATTTTACAGTGTGTCTCATTCATCCCAATCACAGATGCTATCCTTCCACGGGTCACGGAGAATTCATTTTGTTAGAAAATTTAAGTGTTCTTGTGCTGGTTCGGGTTTTTTCTCAAAGGGGCGCTTCCACTGCAATTTCCATCTAATAATAAATAAACCCCCAAGTCAAGTGAGAAATTAAAGTCCAGTAATTCCGACTGGTTACATCTATATATATATATAGAGAGAGAGAGACAGAGAGAGAGAGAGAGAGAGAGAGAGAGAGAGAGAGAGAGAGAGAGAGAGAGAGAGAGAGAGAGAGAGAGAGATAGATGCAGTATATAATCAGAAAATGGTGAATAATAAAAAATAAAAAATACAGAAGACGAGGAGAGTGCGAGGAACGAACGGAAATTTGCAAACAATCACATTCAAGAAGTTCCGTCATGTATGTTTATCTTCCCCTGTGTTAGTTCCAAGTTTGTTGGATAAAGTTACAACTCGTTAAAAAGAGTGTGGTTGGCTGCGTGAAGAGTCTTGTGTAAGATTCAATGTGAAATAGACATGTTTCGTTTTAAAACATAAAATATTCAGGCGATCAGGAGTCGAGTAAGGCTATCATGCTTGGTTCTTCATATTACTTATTAAATATGCCTTGTACCTATACATAATATTTGTTTCACTATAATATAAGCATTTCTTAGTTCTTATTCTATCTGTAAATACAACACAGTAATGAAATGACGAAGCATAGCTAATGTAATCTTTTTTATTGTGAGGACAAATTATGTAATACTTTTTCTTTTGCCACAAGCTAATAATAACTCGTTTTATTTTCTACATCTGTTTTATCTATAAATATTTTATAACTATCTTCTAAATGCATAATGTATATTAGAAAATATACTTGACACATAATACCTCGGGAAACACACAAGCTCCCTGGGCGTCTGCAGGAGAGGGGGGGCAAGAGGGCGTAGTGACCCCCCTGAATCAGACTTGTGTCAGAATATGTAAGCTACATATACCCAACAAACGAAGGGGATTTGCAATCTAACAAAATACGAAGGGTAGGAAAAGACACTGCAAAATCATTTGGAGAACTCTTCTTCAGTTGCTCGCTATACATCTGTCCGAGTGGAAAATGAGCTGATCAAGTTATGTGAAGAAACTGTAAGAGAGGATAGTATCGCCATGGTGAACGATTCCGCTGGATTTTCAATAATTGCTGATGAAAGTGCTAACATTTCTGGAAAAGAACAGTTGTCACTTGGGGTACGTTTTATTAATACAACGATATCTGAAAACTATATCAGAAAGGAATTCCTTGGCTTTGAAACACTTAATGAATTGGATGCTACCTCTATTGCCAAAACAATTATTGACCAATGCAAAAAAAATGGCTTGAATATGGAAAAACTACTTGGCCAAGGAAATGATGGCTGCTCGCCAATGGTAGGAAAAAAAGGTGGAGTGAAAACTAAAATATAAATTATTTATCCAAAAGCTGCTTTTGTCCACTGTGCTGCACATATACTCAATGTCATTGTGAATGATCTTAATGCAGTTCCTGAGATAAGGAATTCAATTTGTACAGTCAAAGCAATCAAATTATTTCGTGAAAGCCCAAAGAGAAGAAGTACGTGCCCCTAAGTGCTCGTGTTAGTGACCATAGGAAATGGCCGCCGTGGAGCGTTGTGTTGTGGGGGGAAGAGGGGCTGAGTGTGAGGAAAGACGACCTCCTAGCCACTCTGTTAAGTCAGCTGGAGCAGTTGAGGAGAGAGATAGACACTCTAAAGGGGGAGAACGAAGCCCTCAGGACTGAACTCCTTCAGGTAGGGGTCCTGCCTAGCAGGACACCTGCGAAGGAAGAGCAGGCGTGGATAGTGGTTGTCTCCAAGGGGACTAGGGTCAGACTCAGGAAAGCTGACCAGGGTGTGGAGTGCAGTAACCCCTACCAAGTGTTGGAGGAAGCTGGCGAGGAAGAGAAGAGGCAGGTCGGTGTGGTGCCAAGAGAGAAAAGGGCAGTTGTTCAAACCCTGCCCAGTGGTAAGGTCGTGGTAGTTGGGGACAGCCAGGTGAGGTCCGTAGATACGACTCTTTGTGCAAGAGATAGGGAACGTAGGACTAGGGTGTGTTTTCCTGGGGCTGGGATAGGGCTTGTAGCTGAGAGGATAGATAGGGTTTTATCAGGGAAGGGTACCAAGCCAGTAGTGTGTCTTAGTGTCAGAGGTAACGACATAGGAAAGGTTAGGAGTGAGGAACTTTTCAAGAGGTATAGGGAGGCTCTAGGGAAGGTTAGAGATAGGGGAGGGATCCCGATAGGATGTGGTGTCTTGCCTAGAAGAGGAGTTGGTGGTGAATGGCTGTCCAGGGCAATTGTTATAAATTGCCGACTGGAAAAAAACATTGTGCAAGCAATGGTTGGACGTTCATTGAAAACTGGCAACCTTTCTATGGCAACGACTACCTGTACAGTCGTGACGGAGTACAATTGTCACATGCAGGGGTAAAGACGTTGTTTGCATCCCTGGAGCGTGAAATTGTCAGTCCAAAGGGGAGGGGGAGTTTCGCCAGTAGCGATAGGTCGGGGAAAGTGGGAGTAAAAAAACAAGCAGGTCCTGGGGAGTAAAATTGGTTACTCAGGACAAGAGGTAAAACAGGAACAGGGAATGGTAGGTTTAAATGTATAACTATACAAACAGTAGGAGCGTTAGAAATAAAATTGATTTGCTGAGAGCGGTTGTACGTACCGAGAATGTAGAGACGTCATAGCAATCACCGAAACTTGGATGAATCTGGCGAGCAAGAACTTTTTATCAGAGTACCACAAAGAAGGATAAAACCTTTTTCACAAGGACAAGGAAGGTAGAAAGGGGGAAAGGCTCGCACTCTTCGTCAGGGATACATTAAAATGTTGTATTAATAATTCAATAAAGGGTGAAATAGAAAACGAGTCTGTATGGGTAGAAATTGCGGAAGGAAGAAAAAACTAATTATGGGAGTGATTCACAGGCCCCCAAGTCTTGGGAAAGAAGCACCTCAGCCCATATTGCAGGAAATGAGTAGGGCAGCAAAATACAACAACCTGTGCATTATGGGGAATTTCAACTTCAGAAATATTGACTGGGACAACATTGTAGGTGACTATGAATCTGAAGACTTCGTAGACGCAGTACAGGAAATTTTTTTAAAACAACTAATTATAGAACCTACTAAAGGTGACAATATATTAGACCTAATATTAATAAATAAAGAAAATATTATGAGAGATATCACAATAGGGGAAGAACTAGGGAACAGTGATCACAGAGAAATCATGTTCACCCTAAATTGGAAACGAAAAACAATGGCAATATGGTCAGAGTCCCAAACAGTCATTCAGTCCCCAGTAGGAACGGGTGAGGTCACAGGCGACACAACAATTGATCATTCCTATCATATATTCACTAGTATACTACGTAAAGCACAAGAACAAAATATACCATACAGAAAAATTAGGTCAAATAAGAATGAGCCAAGGTGGATGACCATAAATCTTAAACATGACAAAAGAATAAAAAAAGGAATTTATAAGAAATTAAAGAGAGGGGAAGTGCAGCTCAAAAATAGGTATAATGAACTATCTAGAAATGTTAAGAAAAATGTACGGAAGGCAAAGAGGGACTACGAAATCAGGATATCAAGAGAATTCAAGGCGAATCCTAAGGTATTTTTCCAGGTACATAGGACACAGGTCAAGGACAGAGTGGGACCTTTAAAGTCAGAGAGAGGAGAAGTGATCGATGATACTGAGAAAATAAGCAAAACATTAAACAGCTACTTTCACAGAAGAAATTCAAGAGGAAATTCCAGAGGTGAAACTGATATTTAGGGGAAATGAAGAAGAGAAATTAAAGAATATCACTATCAGAAAAGAGGATGTTCCTAAGAAGATAAATAAATTAAAGAAGACAAAATCCCCAGGGCAGGATGAAATTTTCCCTCGAGTTTTGAAAGAGTGTCAGGAACAGATTAGCGGACCCCTCGTAAATTTATTTACAAAATCATTAGACACGGGAGTTGTGCCAGACTTGTGGAAACAGGCAAATGTAATACCCATATTCAAAAAGGGTGACAGAGTAGGGGGCAGTGAAATTTTGCTCAAAGCTGCACTCTTCAGGCATTGTTCCTTATACATATCTAAGACTCCATGCCAAATTTGAAGCTGATATGTCGAGGTTTAGTCTGCCGCATTTTCTACTGAAATTTTTAAATTTACCTACAGTACTAGCCAAACAGCCGCTGTGGCGGTGCAATGTTCTGTTCAGTGTTTATCAACTTTTTTTTCATATCTCTTATTTCATTTAAGTTGTCTTGTTGCATATGAGTATGGTGCTATGTCTATATTGATTATCAGCCTTTTCTCATTTCATTTCTCAATGTTGTGTTACTGTACTGTAATGTAGGGGAGACCTGGGTAAGTTGGCGCACTTGAAATTATTCAAATAGTTACCGTTAAGCAGTTCACACCGCAGGATCACCACGTGCTTCCTCAGTCACCCATAAGCAGTCATTCTGAGACGCCGCACGTCTTGATTAGAGTGGGGGAAAATTGATTTTGATGCTGGTAAGTAAATTTTATTCTCTTATAAGGTTTGCTGTAACATGTGTGAGGTTATAGACAAGTACTGTAGTATCCAATTTAGCCATAATTCAACTTAGCGCTTAAGGATTGTTTATCCATGAAACAGTTCATGTTTGGCTTCTTGATATATACCAAAATAATTTATTTATGATCACTGGTACGGCTGGGACAAGTTGGCGGCACAGTACTAGTTACATACTTTCCTGGGATCAGAAATACCTGTATAGGGTTTGTAAAGGAGTTATCACAGGTGTTGTTGAAGATGACTTGGCTGCTATTGAGCCAGGTCCTCCCTGTGTGTCAAGGTGGAACACCTTATGGAGTAGAATCCTCAGGCTGTATGTAGCAACATCAAGACCCAGCCATGAGTTGAAAAGAATTGTCATTACAATAATAAAGTTTAGTGCTCCAATGTGGTTTTACATCAAGATACACCCTTACGTAACACACGGCTCAAGGAACGTATTCCAGTCCCTGCTATATATGAAACACCTGAATAGTGAGGAGGAGACGATAGTGAAGAAGGCTGTCCAGAGAAATGCATACTTCGCCCACACAGATCAACTTCTTCTTGGTATGTGTGCAGATGAGGACATGACTGTTAGAGAAAAAGCTGTCTCAATGATAAGAAAAATTAGAGAGGAGAATCAGCAAAAGGAAGAATGCACTGGCAGATCTGAAGAGGAGGAGGAAGATTCTGATGCTGCTGTTGACGAGAATTTGTTAAACTATACTGATGAGGAGGGTAAAGATGGAGATGGGAATGAGGATGTGCCTCCTGTAGTCAACATGAGAAAGGTGGTGACTCCGAAACTAAAGTGGCAAGCAAAAAACTATCATTCCATGATTAACTGGAGGAATGAACTCAAGACTGAGCCTCCTTACATTGCTTCTCTGTCAAATCTACAGGTTAATGACATTCTTGAGACACCATTAGTGGTGCCCAAGTGGCCACAGCACTCAGGCGGTCGAGAGAGGCATAAAAGTGATGACTGAAGCTTGCACTGAAGTGACGGGATACGAATCGAGAGATGGATATATTAGGCAAAGATTATTGTCTAGGAAAATGATGCCAAGGTTCCGCACAAAAAAGAATTTCAATATGAACTTGTAATGATTTTCTATACGGTGTACCTGTAAAATAACATGTGAATTAAATCGATGTCACCCATGTAAAATTTATCATTATCCTGGAAAACATTAAATGACACCTAATTTTTGGTATACACTAAAAGTTGACAAAAAGTCGTTCGCGATGCGCCAGGGTAAGTATGCATGAAATGGCATGAAATTTTGCACAGGTGTTTGTTACAGCCATACAAACGATGCCTGAAAAGTGCAGCCTGCAACTCAAATAAAAGTGTTTTTTCACTGCCCCCTAGTGACAGAGCATCAGCGTCAAATTACCCGCCAATTAGTTTGACGTCAGTAGTGGGGAAATTTCTTGAATCAATTGTAGCAAATAACATCCAATCGCATTAGAGAAAACAAATTAATCTACGACTGTCAACATTGGTTTACAAAGGGAAAATCTTGTCTCACAAATTCACACGTTTTTTAGGAAAGTCTTCGAAGTAGTAGATAATGATGAAATTTACGATGTTATTTACTTAAACTTTAGCAAAGCGTTTGTCAGAGTAATGCATCAGAATCTTCTGAGAAAAATTAAGGCTCATGGTATGGAGGGTAAGTTTAAATTGGATAAAATCATGGCTCACCGATACAACACAGAGGGTCAGCGAGATGGTGTTAAATCAGAGGGGCTGTGTAACCATTAGTTCCCAGGGTTAGTACTGTGCCCACTCTTGTCCATAGTGTATCATTCTGATGTATGGATGGTTGCTATTAGGGGGGGTAGCCTACACACCCACGCGCGCACGTATGCCCCTACTACCTGGACACAGCAGTCCAGCCTGTCACCTCTCCGCCCTTCCCTCATAAGAACCAGTATTATCTTGTGCCTGGGACTAAATCAGATGTTCGGAAGCGGACGTAACTGTCGTGCAAGGTGCTGTTCACTATGCCTGGCAACAGTCATTGCTGCGTCTGTGCTAACCCGAACCAAAACTGCACAAATTGTGTTTGTGCGAGAAACAACCGACCATGTGTGGATTGCAAGAAGCGAGACCAGTGTCGGAACCCACGTCGTAGGGAGCCGACACAGGTGGCCACAGTGGATATCGCCGGGACCCAACTACCCGATGATATCCGAAAAGATAGCAGTGAGTCTACTCAACCCGAAAATGTAGTACTAACAAATGCTGCTCCCTTAGAAGCAGGTGTCCACGAGGAGAATGAGAGACAGCCACCTCAGTGGAATGGCATGTCGATGGAAAATGCAGACATATGGGTCAAAGAAGCTTACTCAGAAATTGTCAAGTGGTCGCCCGCTAACTTATTTGAACCACCCAAGTGTGTGGCCACCAAAGAAATGATTCGGGAGATGATTCGCTTCATGACTGATTACACTCAGGACCGCTTCCTCGCCCCCCTAGCTCTTCAAATACTGGCAATAATACCACATCTATTTTGTCAGAGGACACACACAAAGGCTAAGCACAAAGAAAATGTGGCAGCAATGAAGAGAAGATTGACAATGTGGCAGACTGGGGCCCTAGATGATCTCCTATGTGAAGCAAGAACACTGCAGGAGAGACTAAAAATTACGGGTGACGGAAAGCAAAACACCGATGACGTGGCAAGAAAATTTGGAAACAAAATGCGTGTGGGAAAAGTGTCTCTTGCGGTAAGATCTCTCACAGAGGAATCCTCCGGTGGGGTGATGCCAATAAACAGAGAGACATTAAAACTATTGAAAGAGAAACATCCCCCTGCAAGCGAAGATGAAGGCATCAGGTTCCAGGGTGACTATATCCCACCAAATGCTGTCCTGTTCGAGAAAATAACAGGAGAGATGGTGTGGAAAAAGGCACTGAAGACTCGAGGAGGAGCCGGCCCTTCAGGTCTGGATGCAAACGGTTGGAGAGTCATCCTCAGCACAAACAAGTTTGGCCCTGTAGCAAGCGATCTCTGCACTGCCATTGCCGCCCTTGCAAGAAAGCTTGCATCCTCTTGCTGCCATCACCTCCAGGCCCTGACGGCCTGCCGCCTTATTCCTCTGGAAAAGAAACCAGGATGTAGATTTTTTTTTTTTTTTAGGTTAAGGTGGGGAAAGGATGGGAAGGTATGTTGGGGCTCAAGGCACAGCCAGACATGAGGATGCCGGAGAAGTCACAACATAGTCGGGGGAAAAGGTTGAAAAGAAGTTTAATGAGTTAACCAGAGGGGACGACACCCCCCTTGTTTTATACATAATGGAGTTTGTTGGGCCAACTAAGCCAACCTAGGATTTAGAATGAGGTTGCACAATGGTTATTTTAGTAGAGTAAATGACTAGATTGGTTTTACAATTATGTTTATTAACATCTTATACTAAAGGCTTTGGTATGGACTTTATCAGATCATAAAGAATTTATATCATCTAAGTTTTAATCTAAGGTGGATCACTGTATGACACAGATGGGCTCACACAGGGGTTGTTGTGAGATCTGGCAGTCTCCTCCCACAGAGGTGGTCTGGGCCAAGAGGGTCGTCCAGGAGCCAGGTTCCTGGAACCTTCTTCCCTAGGCAGGAACCTGACATTGAGGCCTCTGTTTTATTTCTAAGGTGGATGGTTTCCACTGTCTCCCGGGTAGGGGCGGCGCTTGGCCAATTGTATTAATTCTCAAACACTTGTTTCTGAAGCCCAGAAGCTGTCAAATTGTTCCCGAGCTTGATCAGAGTGGTATAGATAAGTACTCCAAATTAATAGGCCTCACCAAAGTTTCAAAAGGAGGCAAATTTGTATCTTCTAGCACTTCAATTGAAATTGTTTTAATTTGGCTGCCGCGACTTGGCTTTATTTAGTCTGTCCTTCGCCGAATGATTCCTGTCCGAGAAAATGATGAGGCCAAGCAACTATTTATAGGTGAAAGAATTAATCTCTTCGTCGTCGATCATCAATGGAAGGTTTGAATTTGGCTATGGGTATGACCTCAAATTCTGTTTTGTTTGTTTTTATTTTCCATTTATTTTCATACCTGAGACTTCCTTATTGCCTGAGCAGGAGCCGCAGCCATCCATGTGGAATTCTTCCTGTGACGATCTGTGTTACATCGCCGCATACATGACGCACTCTCGGCTGCCGACGATTGGGGGTGGCAGGTCAGCGTGTAGAGTGTGTAAAGGGTTGGTGAGAGACAAGAGCCCTGGAGGCACGCCGCCGATAGGTGAGAATTCTTTTCCGTAACTTTTCATCTGGATTTTACCGCGTTCAAGAATGGTTGCTACGTAGGCGCGGCCAGATTTTTGCATTCAGCTGTATGATCTTTATACTGCAGCCCTGCGTGCCAAACTTTGTCAAATGCTTTGTTGACGCCTGCATACTATATTGCATTGCAGGAGGCCAAATATGGCATTGGCGATTCGTCGCAGGCCTTGAGCCATATGGATAGTTTTGTATCATGAAGTTTAACTGGCGATTATGCACGCTCGTCCTCCAGATACATCCGCAACCGCTTGTTTACTATTTTTTGTTGATTGGGTACCGTAGCAGTTACATAATGAAAAAGTTTTCACTTCGGCTGGCGCTTTGCCAGGCGAAAGAAATGTTCGCAATTTGGAACATCTTAGGAAGTATCCAGAGGCGAGGCAGGCGTTGCATATATGAGCAAGCCTCTATCATGTTGTCGGGGAGTTGAGCCAGATCTTCTTGTTAATGTGACTTTGACCAGGTGATTTATGAGCTTTTAAACACTTTATGACGGGCGACACATCTGCAGTAGAATCCGCGCGCCTCCGGTCAGGGAAGCCAAACGAAAGAAGTCAGCCAGGTGGCGCTAGAGCAGGTGCTGATGGTCCTGCAACTGACCCAAAATGTCCCCAAACTCGTCAGCCGTTCTGCCTACTAATGCAAAAGATCTTCGTAACACGTTGATGAAATATTCTTGGTTTCTTCCTCGAATATTTTTACGTTGTTTTGGTCGAGCAGGTAAGTGGGACTGCGCAGAGGTGGAACCGCATCAGTCGCCGATCCCTTCCGGTAAAGGCAGCAGAATCATTGCAATTGTTGGCTGGCCTCCCACACCAAGGCGGCTCCACTTAATCATGGACATTTGCTATTTGCTTGATGCCCGTCTGTAGCCCTCCTTTTCGGCACCGGTCTTCAGCTCCTGTGTCCACCCGGCGATGGCTAGCTGGCCCCTACGTGAGCGTACTGACACTGGAGCTGCCTCAGCTGGTGACTAGTGAGGATGGGGAATGGTCCTGTAACTGGTGGTCGAGATGTTGTTGTCCATCTCCGTCTTCACATCCGTGATAAATGCATTGTTCGACCGCTGGCTGTCGGCGTCATTGGGGCTGGCTTTCTTCCTTGGTAGTTTCTTTCCTGCTTGAGACTGAGAGATTCTTGAAGATTCCAATCTGCCCGTTTGAGGTTTGACCCGATGCTGGCGGGACTCATGGATGGATGAGAGCAGCCGCCAAAGACCGGCAGGTGATCGCTGGTACTGATGGGTCCGGCGGTAACGCGGCCTGTCCAGGACTGGCCTCGTTGTTGAAAGAGGACAGGTCGTTGCGGCACCGGCAACGTCTGATCAATGTTGGGAAATTAATGAAAGGCAGTTTTCCTCTGATGTTAGTTCATGCCAGCGCCACACCGACGTTAGCCTCATTACCGCATGTCCTAGTGTATGCATGCGTGGCGCGCATTTGGTCCCCAGATGTATGTTGGTTTTCTGTGCGGCGAAGTAACTGGGTTTAGGCTTTAACTGGGGTGGCGATGCCCTGGGAGGTAGGCATGGACAGATAACAGGTCCCTTAGTTGTTCCACCGCACCTCAGGAACTGAATCTCGAAGTTCGGGCAACACTCTCTGTGACTCTGAAACATGGGGACCTGATGGCCAGCGACACCATCGCTCACAGCTCACCCGCTATGTTCTCTGGCACAGTGTATTAAAAATTTTCAGCTTACTGGCCCTTTTTTGGTGCCAAAAAGTTGTTTAAATATGGAATGATGTTCAGTCTAATTGATAGTATGTTTAGATAAGTTCGTTACTTAAGCAATTTTATCAGTGTAGGACATTATGTTGACAATTTTCATCCTGCCAGACTGCCATTTCGGAGACCGAAGCCAGGGGCGTCGCTGGAGGTTTGCTCGGCTTCTGCCATTTAGGGACGGAACTTTAGCAGAACCTTCGACATCTGCTTGTCAGTCAATGGCGATGGACTTCTAACTTCGTCACCCGCGGGTACAGGAAGGTGTTCAGTCCTGGGCCTGCGCGGTCGTAGGTAATCAACTGACGCTGCAGCTCGAGGGTCTGAAGTCTTTCTGTGAACATTCCATGGATCGCAGTCCGATGGTCATTGTCGCCTGGGATGTACGGGATCGCGGGCATTTACGGAAAGTCGTTGAGCTGTGATCCCAGGGGACCGACTGGTCATGCCTGGATTTCAGGGTTATACTGAATTTCGCCTAAGCCAGGTCTATTTCTGGCGTGGGTTGAGGTCAGTTTATAAGTCGTTGAGTGGGTTACTGCCTTAAGGATTTCTTTTGAAGGACTTTTGTCGTTTATTTCAACAGGTGCAATGTTGTTCCTGGTTAGTGTCTCGTTGAGGTGTTGGAGAATGAACTCTGGATGAACCATGTTCATGAGTGGGTATGTAGGTAAAGACATAAGTTATGTGCTGGACTCGCCCAGCTGTGGAGAGACGCTCCTGATGTTTCCTTTTGGCCATCAAGGCCCCTCATGGCGCCCAGTGACTCAGTAACTGCCTGTTTTATTGAGTCCTGATGGTTTCTATCTCTGATTACAGGACTTCAGCGTTCTGGACATTGGTTGTTTTGGAGTCTGCTTGAGTTTTTGGCGCCTTTTTTAGGTTTGGCTGTAAGCCATGACGTCGACCGGAGTGGTCCTCTTCTATGGTGTTAGAAATTTCCTGGTTTCTTTTTTTGCTTGGTTTCGGTCAGTTTCTTCTCTGTTTCTTGATGTACCTGTTTCCCTGACCAGGCAGGTAGCAGAGAGAAGGTCCTGTGGTCACCCTCGCAGACGACACACTTTTTTATGAAAGATGGTAGTCTCTTGTAGGAAGAGCTGATTCAGATTAATTCTTAATGAAGGATTCCTTGCATGTAAGTAAGTTCTTGGTCATGTGGTCATTGTATTTATAGCACTTCATACATTGATAGCTTATATTGTACCTCATTTGGTGGATGAGGAGAAAGCATATGCATAGAGTCTTTTCCTCATTCTTTTTGCATCTAAAAGTCTAAAACAACTGATTATATTGGGTGCAATATACAGGATAATTCCACAACCTTGACATTGTTTTGCTTTTGTATTTTCACCCTTCTATTTTTTCTGTTATTTTCACCACATCTTTGTCTAAATGGTCTGTATAACACGACCCTGTAAACTGCTGGTTTTCATTTTGTCCATGGCACTAGACTTAAGTAGTTTATCAGCATCTTCATCTGTTTCTGTGAGGATGATGTAACCATCTCTCAGATCCACAAGTCTATTTATCCTCACCCTTAGGTCGCTCAATAGCCTTTTTAGCCCTATCCGAGACCCCTGGAGCGGGTTCCGGAGATCTTCACTCTCACTTTGGCCATGGTCAATAACATACATGAATGAATGAATGAAAATTCTACCTAATCTGTCCACCTAAGCTAAACCCCATGGATGCCGCTCCTTCTGTCCGCTTGCTGGGCGAGCAAAGACGGGTCTAGGGGTAGGGTGAACAGACAATCCCCTGGCGGGGGTCTAGCCAAGCCCTAACACCTAGCAGTGACAGGTTATGAAGCACTGTCGAATCCCTAACAGAAAATGTTGCCACCCTTACTGTCTCGACTCAGCAGCCCTCTGAGGGCCCCTCTTGAGGCTCTGCCCTCAGGGTTCGCGTTGTTACCAAACAGCAGGGACTCTAGGCGAAAGGATAGGATTGGGAAGAAGCGCAGTGTACAAGAATAATGATATCCATGTACAACTACATGATAAAGCAGTCAGAACGGACCTAACGCGAAAAACAAGGCAGACAGTCGTAACGGTTAGCGATTTGAACTGAGCAGGGAGCGATGCGTAGCACGTCCACTCGCTATGAAGGTTGGGTGCGCTCTGTGATGCAGACCTATAGGGGTGGGGGAAGTGCTGAGGCGGATCATCGGAAAATGCATAATGGAGGTGGGTAAAGGATGATGTCAGGGCAGCAGCAGGGAACCTACAAGTGTTTGCTGGCCACTAGGCTGGTGGGGAGGCTTCCATTCACGCCATGAGATTGATATTTGAGCAGCGTGATTGTGAGGCCGTTCTCCTGGTGGACGCTTCAAACGCATTCAACATACTTAACCGCAAGGATGCACTGCACAACATCAAGATCAAGTGTCCAAGCTTTGCAATGTATGTTGAAAACTCCTATAGGAATCCATCAGATCTCTATATAGTAAACAATGCTCTAAGAGGTGATATCATCATACAGTCAACCGAGGGAACAAAGCAGGGAGACCCTATTGCAATGGCCATGTTCGCAATCGGCCTATCCGAGCTTCAACACACAATAAAATTTGAAACAACTGAGGTCAAGCAAGTGGCATAAGCTGATCACCTTACAGGAGCAGAGAAAGTGAAGGACATCAAAAAGGTGGTGGGACCTGGTACATCCCGAGGCCCACAAATAGGGTACCACCCAAACGCCAACAAGTCCTTCCTCATTGTGAAGCCAGAACATTATGAACGGGCAATGGAAGTGTTCGGTAGAAGTGAGGTCAAAATAACAAAGGATGGCAAAAGACACCTAGGCGCAGTAATCGGCATGACTGACTTCAAGACCGAGTACGTAACGGGAAAGGTGAATGAGTGGGTTAGGGAAATCCAAGCTCTGTCTGAGATTGCTAACATAGAGCCACATGCGGCTTTTGCGGCATTCACCCATGGAGTCAAGCATCGCTGGAACTACCTGATGCGCACTATCCCTGATATCGGACCCCTCCTCCACTCTCTGGAAGAAGCTATCAGAGTCAATTTAATTCCCAAATTAGTGAAACACCCTCACTTAACCCCAACAGAAAGATCACTCCTTGCACTACCACAGAGACTGGGAGGAATGGGATTGACCAATGCAGAGGAGATTGCTGCCATCGAACATCAAAACTCAGTTATGCTCACAAAATAGCTCAGAACGCAACAGGGGAGGTGGATACCAGTGAAGTAAACATGATTCGAAGGTCCATTACGACAGAACGACAGCACGGCCAACGTGATAAGTTGCAGCAACTGTTGCTGCAAGTACCAGAGAATTTGAAAAAAAGTAGCTATAGCGCAGGAGGTGGGCGCCTCGAACTCGTTAACTACGTTACTGATAAGAGCAAATGGCTTCAGACTCAATAAACAAAAATTTACCAATGCCAATGCTCTAAGGTACAGTAGGCCAGTAGAAGGTTTGCCCTCCCAATGCGTGTGTGGCTCTTCCTATGACGTCGATCACACCATGGTGTACAAGAAAGGAGGCTTCATATGCATGAGGCATGACGAAGTAAGGGATCTCACAGCAAATAGTTGAAGGAAATCTGCCGTGATGTCAGGGTAGAACCGACCCTCCTTCCATTGGAAGATGAGAATTTCCAACATAGGGCTTCAAACACATGCAACGAAGCCCATGTTGACGTCAGTGCTCGAGGATTCTGGACGCGGGGACAACGAGCCTTCGTCGACATCAGGATTTTTTATCCCATGTCCGCATGTCACCGTAACTTAGCTCTCGATGCTGCACACAGGAGGAAGGAGAACGACAAGATAAGGGCATAGGGGAGAGAATCCAGAACGTTGATCACGGCAGCTTCACTCCTCTAGTAATCACAACCTCTCGTAGGATGGGACCAAGTGCAAGATGTTTCTACGCCAGACTAGAGGAGGTGCTATCCAAACAGAAGCAGCAACCCAGAAGTTATGTTACAGCGTGGATGAGATGTCGACTTTCCTTCTCTCGCATAAGAACACAAGAACATAAGAATGGAGGAAACTGCAGCGGGCCTATTGGCCCATACTGGGCCATCCCGTTTACACCCAACCCCTATTGCTCATATAAGCATCCAACATATGTTTGAAGCTATCCAGCGTATTCCAGTTAATGATGATATTTAGTAACTTGTTCCATTCATCCACTACTCTGTTTCCAAACCAGTGTTTAACTATTTCGCGCCTCAATCTAAATTTGTCTAATTTAAAACCATTGTTACGAGTTCGCTCCTCGTTGGAGGGTTTGAGTACCTTTGTAATATCCCATTTGTTTAGCCCTGACTTCCATTTATACACCTCTCTCATGTCACCCCTCGCTCTACGTCTCTCGAGGGAGTGCAAATTAAGATGCTTTAACCTGTCTCTGTACTCAAGGTTCCTATTGCAGACGATTATTCTTGTCATTCTCCTCTGAATTCTTTCCAAGGATTCTATATCCATTCTGTAATAAGGTGACCAGAACTGAACTGAGTAATCCAGGTGAGGTCTCACATGCTCAAGATATAATCATAAGATGACCTGGATAGTCTTTTAACTGACACTCCTTTGTATGAACTCAAGTACTTTATTAGCCTTGTTACGAGCAAAGACACATTGTTTACTTGGTTTAAGGTTCCTACTTATCATTACTCCTAATTCTCTCGCGCAGTCAGATTTCTCAATGGCATCGTTGTTCATCCGGTAACTGATTTCCCTATTTACATCTCCTATACTGAGTACTTTACATTTGTCCACATTGAATTTCATCTGCCATATTTGAGACCATTCGAAAAATTTGTTTAGATCTTTCTGTAGTTTTGCGAACTCCTCGTCAGATTTAATTATACGTCCTATTTTAGTGTCATCAGCAAAGTTACTTATGTTGCTGTCTATGCTGATATCTATGTCGTTTAGGTATATTGTAAATAATAATGGTCCAAGTACTAAGCCTTGGGGAACTCCACTAGTGACGTTGCTCTAATTTGATTTAGTACCGTTAATGCTCACTCACTGTTTCCTGTCCGGTAACCACGCCCTAATCCATTTAAGGATATTACCTTTGATGCCATGTGCTTCTACCTTCTAATTAGTCTTTCGTGGGAGACTCTGTCGAAGGCTTTGCTAAAGTCGAGATATACCACATCATAATTGCGCCCCTCGTCCACCGATTCGAAAACTGATGAAAAGAATGTTAATAGATTAGTTAGACATGAACGCCCGCTTGTGAAGCCATGCTGGGAATCATTGATCAATTGGTGCTTCTCCAGGTGATTTTGAATAATTTCAAATGATTGCTTCCAGTAATTTGCCTACTATTGATGTTAGACTGATTGGACGGTAGTTAAAGGATACTGATCTATTCCCCTTATTAGAAATTCGATATTACATTCGCTATCCTCCAGGATTCTGGTACTACACTTGTTTTTAATGACATGTTAAACAACTTTGCTAAGGGCATGCTGAGCTCTTCCTTACATTCCTTTAATACTCTGGCAAATATCTCATCTGGACCAGGCTTTAGTTTGTCTATTTGCTTACAAACATCGTTACCTTGTCACTACTATCTCGCTTAATATGTTTTCTTCACTATCTCTGAAAAGAGTCGGTGCCTCGGGTATCATGTTTAAATTTTCGGTAGTGAAAACTTTGAAAAATATATATACAGACTATTGCTCATTTCTCCGTCGTTATCAGTTAGCTCGCCAGTATCTGACTGTATTGGTCCAATCTTTTCTCGTGTTTTAGTTTGATACATTTGATAGAATCGTTTGGGGTTTGTCTTCACCTCCCTTGCTATCTTCACCTCATTATTCCTCTTTGCTTTCCTTATCTCGGTCTTAACCCTACTGGCCAATACCTTATAATAATCCCGGAGATAAATTTCGCCACTATTTATCCTTCTACCTATAGCCTTCCTTTGGGCAATAATGTTCTTTAAATAATTATTTATCCATTTAGGATTATTGCTGTCTGATCTGAGTTTTTGTATGGTATGTTTTGCCTTTGTGCATTAAGTAACTCATTATTTAAATTGTCGTGGAGCTCGGCAACCTCAGATCTCGTTATCAGGTGGTTTCAACCACCGTAGGTGGACAGAGTAACGTTTTACCAAATCCGGCTTCGAAACATGAGGATCCATATATATTTCATTAGCCCAATAAAGCATGCGGACTTCTACATACAATCAACTCTGACCACCTACGTGATATGGGTAGTCCCCATTAGAGGTTCATGGTGCCTTAAGCTCGTTGAACAGGCTTTGTGTGAAATATAACAGTCTAGGACTGCTTTTAGTATCCTGGTGGTCCAGCGTTTAGCGTTCCCCGGTCACAGTCATGGGCTCTTGGGCCGTGGGTTCGAATCCTGGCGGGTTGAGGTGTTGATCGTATGTAGAAGTCCGCGTGTTTATTGGGCTAATGAAATATATATATATATACATATATATATATATATATATATATATATATATATATATATATATATATATATATATATATATATATATATATATATATATATATATATATATATATATATATATATATATATATATATATATATATATATATACAAGTAAATCACTGTAGGTGCGCGTGATCTAGGTATATGCTGATAACCACAAGGAAAGAAGAAAACACGAAGTTCCCAAGCGCTTTCGTGTAATTCACATCTTCAGGGGTGAGTACAGACTAGAGAGAGTAATACAAATCAAGGTGTATATATACAGAGGAGGGTGAGACCAGGTCCACAATGGTCAGGTATTAGGTAATGACCCTACTAATCTTTTAATAGCACACAACGGTTGGTGGTCAGGTCAGATGGTCAAGTGACCCGGCCTTCTCACCTGATCACAAATCTTCTTAATTACAAAATTGTCCAGCTTGTACATGCCGTTACTCAAATTCATGTTGAATGCTTCGGTATGTTTAATAAGGCTAGATTCTATGATGTTCCTACTGTCAATTGACTTACATGGTAATATTGAGGAGGCATTATCCCAGTCAATGCAATGCTTGTTATCCCTCAAATGAACAAACAGAGCATTGGATTCCTGGCCTGTCCTAACACTGTATTTGTGTTGTTTAATTCTAGTTGCAAGATCTTTACCTGTCTGGCCTAAGTAAAACATATTACATTCCTTGCAAGGAACTTTATAAATGCAACCAATTGTGTTGTTGGGGGAGTTCTTGATTAACATTTGTTTAACAGTGCATGAGTTTTACAATGCCACATTGACGTTCCAGGTTTTTAGCTGTGCAGGAATGTGTATTACTCTCTCTAGTCTGTACTCACCCCTGAAGATGTGAATTACACGAAAGCGCTTGGGAACCATCAGCATATATATATATATATATATATATATATATATATATATATATATATATATATATATATATATATATATATATATATATATATATATATATATATATACATATATATATATATATATATATATATATATATATATATATTTATATATTTATATATATGTATATATATATATATATATATATATATATATATATATATATATATATATATATATATATATATATATATATATATATATATTTATATATATATATATTTATATATATATATATATATATATATATATATATATATATATATATATATATATATATATATATATATATATATATATATTTTTTTTTTTTTTTTTTTTTTTTTTTTTTTTTAGTACTTTTCAATCCTTTTAATAACTAATATTTGTTTTCTCTTTATTTTCATAACTCTTTATAAATATTTTTGCATTACTGTGTGAGTGGGCAACGTAGTGAGTTTTCATACAGTGAGTGAAGTGATAAATAGTCCTATACATGGACCCTCTTCCAAAATTTTTGGGTATCAAATAGGAAATTAGTGACTCAGACTCTGATAGCCAGTCATGTAATAATTCCCCGGAACTAGTGGCAACTGATAGTGTGGAAGAATTACCACAAATTAGCCAAATATAGTTAACACCTACCGACTCATTAGCTATCTGTGAAAATTTCATTAAGGTCAGGTAACATTTACTCATTGCCTTCACCTGTTACTAACGCTAGTGCTTTAACTAACACAACAAAAATGGCAACAGGTGGTTCTACTAACCCACAGACTCTATCGGTCTGTCAAACGGTAAGGCTACTTCCAAATAACATTAAGGTACAAGAGTTTAATGCCAAGGATCCTGATTATACTAGTTTAGCATTTTTGCGTTAAATGCGAAAAGCTAATGAGAAATAATGATGTCACCAATGATAAAATTTCATACGTCCGAAGCCTTATCAAAACTGGTTGTCGGGCAGCTAGAGGTACTCTACAGGTATGCTTCAGCCATTGACGAAGAAGCAATTCATTTCCTTTTTTGGATCGGGCGAGAAAGGAGGTCCACTCACTTGGATTTTCAAGATGGCAAAGAGGACAGGTGACACTCTGCTCGCACATGAAGCACAAGAAGCCCAAATTTGTGCTGGACTCACTAAGATAAATCTCAGATCTTACATGGATTCCTCAGATTGGTTTGATAAAAATGACAACGTGTCTAAAGTAAATCTCTACAGGATTATTGAATTCCTTCAGTTTATCTTGTCATCAAATGAACCCTTACCCACGAAAGCCCAAAAGAAAGAATTTAAAAAAGGGACTAAACTTGTAGATTACGTAGAAGAAATTGCAGAACCCAAGGAAAATGTTCCTAGGGCGATGTCAGTGGCACCAGTCACCAGCTTCAAGGAACAACCACAGTCTGTCATGGGAACCAAACCCAAAAAGATACCTTTTTGCAAAGTCTGCAAACGTAAGGGACATTCCACAGGAAAATGCTGCTTTGCAGGACAAGCAGATAAGTCCTCAGCTAGCCAGAAGCAGGATCGAAGAAAACAATCCTCGCAGGACCTTAAAATTTCAGATAGCCCTGCTAAACCAAAAACTCTAAATGGTCATTACACACGAAATAAAACGTCTTCAAACACTAAAGGCACTCCGAATAAATGATGCATAGTACATCAGTCTCTATACCATAACACAGAAGATTGTAGAAATATACAGCGTATGAGGCAAGAAATGGAAAATCGAAGGCTGACACCTATTCAGCCTTCGGGGGAAGAGGAGCGCATCCAGCAACACGATCTAGGATAGCGTCAACGGTTCAAGAAAACAACGCTTCCATCACCGGCTCATTAATCGCCGCGTTAAACAAAGAGAAGGTGTTGACTGTACCAGCGAGGATAGGTAACAATCAGTTATCCCTTGATATAGATACGTGGGCCTGTGCCAATGTTATCTCATTAACGTCGTTCAATGAACTCAAACGGCGATACCCTCCAAATAAGTGGCCAATAAGACCTACAGACATTCCTCTTTCCGGTGTGTCGGGAATCCAATTAGACATAGCGGGGGTGATAAGACTACCAATCCGTTTTTCTAAGTCTAGAAAAGCGTTTTTGGCGGATTTCTACATAGCTAAGGCATTTTCTTTGCCAGCTGACGGGTTACTTGGTCTGACCACTCTAAGGCAGAACAACATTAACGTTCAGCTACGAGATCAAACAATCACGCATAATTGTAAAACATGTCACGCAATGCAAACTTCACATCACTTATTTCAGGTGTTCATGTAATAACTGCCTACACAGGCGCGGGGGAGTCTTTGGCACAGCAGCAATTAGTTATGGAGTCACTCTCTAAAACTCCAACTAGTAGCTCAAAGGACATTTCGGATGAATGCAGCCAGAACTGGACTCTAACGCCTGCTGTGTTAACTGTTGTACAACGGTTACATAGCCAGGAACTAACTAAAGTCACAGTACGTTTGCCAAATGTGAGTGAAAGAACAGATGTGTGTCTGAGTGAAAGTTCACGAGTGAAAGGTTTATCACTTGAGTCTACCTTAATCACTGTTAGAATAGGTAGTCTCACAAATGTCCTTATTCTCAATAGAACTGGGGGACCCATAACCTTAAGAAAGGGATGTTGTTTAGGTAATTTCCTTGTTTTTGACAAAGCGGTTGTCGAAGAGCTATTAGAATTACCAATAGGTAATGTAACACAGGGTAAATCGAATGAAAAATTACATATTGTAAATAATGTAGCGTCAATAGCGCCACACGTGAAAGTAGTCGATCATCCTTGAGGCAAAAGTGATCTTTTAGAAATACTAGCCGAGTTCAAGGAAATCATAGCATTACCTGGAGAACCCCAAGGTAAAACAACGTTGACAAATCATCATTTCCACTCAAACAGGAAACTAACCCAATCTACATCCCAGCATATAGGCTACCCCACAGCAGAAGAGCGGTAGTTCAGCAAATAGTACAAGACATGGTGGACCAATAGGTAATCCAACCTTCCTCATCACCATGGAACTCACCTTTATTTTTAGTTCCCAAGAAAGATGGAGGATGGAAACCAGTCATAGATTTTCGACGAGTCAACCAGGTAACTGTACCAGATAGGTTCCCAATGCCTGTCCTAACTGACTTACTACGGTCACTAGGAAAAGGCAACGCAGTCTTCAGCAGCTTAGATTTTCTTACCGGGTACTGGCAAATTCTCTTTCAGGAAGATTCCCGCGAGATAACTGCGTTCAGTACGCCTATGGGACATTTCGAATTCTTAAGAATGCCATTTGGCCTAAGAAATGCGCCGCTAACATTTCAAAGAATGATAAACACTTTATTTGCTGGAATGATAGGTAACACAATCTATGCCTATCTAGATGATCTTATCATAGTAAGCAAAGATTTACAAAGTCATCTAAAGAAGATACGAGAAGTTTTCACAAAGCTACATCCAGCTGGATTGAAAGTGAAACTTTCCAAATGTGAATTTCTCAAATTCAGAATCCAATTTCTTGGACACGTAGTAGATGGCAATGGTATACACACAATAGATTGAAAGGTAAAGGCGGTGAAGCAATTCCCTTGTCCCAAGAACGTAGATGAATTTCGTAGTTTCCTAGGATTATCAGGATACTACCATTCTTTCATTGAAGGTTATGCCAAGTTGGCATCACCACTCACAAAACTCCTCAAAAGGGATGTGGAGTTTACATGGAATAAAGAACAAGAGGACAGTTTTAATGCCCTCAAATGCGCTTTAACGAAAGCTCCAGTGCTAGCCTTTCCGGACTACACAAAACCATTTACCATGTGCACTGATGCCTCGGGCCTAGGCTTACGGGCGGTGCTCATGCAAACTGATTATCGAGGAATATGGCGGGTAATAGCATACGCCAGTCGCACCCTCAACGATGGAGAAACATATTATTCAGCTACTCACTTAGAAGCATTAGCAGTAGTGTGGGCTTTCAAGCATTTTCGAGATCTCATTTTGGGATAACCGATCACAGTCCACACAGATCATGTAGCCGTGACAAAACTATTTAATGGGAAGAACTTATCAGGGCGCTTAGCGTGTTGGTATCTGACCATACAGGAGTTCGCACCCGACTTCAAGTATTTGCCGGGCCGTGCGAACATGGTAGCTGATTCGCTATATAGACACATAGCTCTTGTCACGCCACTACCTATGTTCACCCTGTCACAGTTAAGGGCGGAACAGTTACAGGATCCATTATGGTCCAAGGTATATATGCCTTAGAATCGGGAGATGAGGTAAATTTGCCCAAATTACCTCTAACACTCTCACAATTTGAGCTGCAGCACGACATACTATATCGCTCAGTGAAAACACAACAAGAGTCAATCTCTCAAAGGAAAACATCTTCACCCTCTTCCATGATGCACCTCAAGCTGGGCATCCAGGGCGAGACAGATGTCTAACAGAAATTAGACAAAAATATTATTGGCAAAATATGAGTACCGACATCAAGCAACACATTGGTAAATGTTTATCTAGTGCAAAACACAAGGGAACATCAATGGATCCCGCTCCAATCTAAGAATACCCGACGCCGGAACGTCCATGGGATATAGCTGAGATCGATTTATTGCAACTACCAAAAAGTCATCAAGTGTCTAGTTACGCATTTGTCTGCATTGATCTTTTCTCTAGATTTGTGGTACTAGCACCATTGCAGAACAAGTCGACCGACTAGGTGGCTCATGCAGTAATCACTCATCTTTCTGTCCTTTTTTCTACACCTAGAGTGATACTCTCAGATAACGGGGCAGAATTTAAGAATCAACTCTGATACGACCCTTGGCCTCTTAGGGTGTAACAAACTCACAAATTAACAAATTCAACTTCTCTTTGTATTACAGGTCCAAGAATAGATCCCACCAAAATCATCACCTCATTACTATGGGGTATATTGAAATACACGCAGTAGTGTTAATTACAGAATATATTAACAAACAAACAAACCATAAAACAAGTATATCAGTATGTACAAAAATAAACAAATACAAATTAAATCTGAACAAATAAACGACTCAACCGAGTGACAAAATAATGAACATCAAAGTATAGACTAAACACTTATTTAGTCTAGACACTACCATGAACAACGTGGTTATAGTAACTCATAAACAAGTAAGTTATTTACCGTTGAATTCTAAAATGTAACTACCCAGTCTCACATATAAATCACTATATAATACTTGGTGTTCTTAAAAGTCGAGCAAGGTTAACACAGTATACCACTAGAAATATACAATAGGAGAGGAGACACTTATCTTATGACTGCCAGCCCAATACTGCCGTCACCCGGCTTGGGAGTTAAACAGAGGGAGCAGAGGTGGGCGGAAATGACGTCATAAACAAAAGACGTTCAAGTTGCGAATCCACAAATAGCTATCAAATGCTCACTCATTCATTAGTATTCTAGACTAATACAATAAACATTACTTTGTTTTACCTAACACATTGAAACTAATATTACTACATTTCAAGTATAACATATAATATCTAAATTTTAACTGCTACAGTGTGTACACAACGAATCAGTCGAAGTTCATATGCCGACCAGTAATCTATTCATTGGTTCTTATTCCGACACTCGTAATAACTCTTAACTGCAATATGTCTCCAGCAAGACATCACACAAACCTTCACAACCGCCTACCATCCAACTTCAAATGGGTTGGTCGTGCGTACAAATAGAAAAATTCTTGAGATTCTCCGACATGTGGTAAAGCCAATGCATAGTTCGTAGTTCGTGGGAGGTCTGGCTCCACAAGTTGCAGCGTTCATCAATGGATCTATAAATACTGTAGCTTTACAGGCAATTCGCCATACTACATAATTTAAGGTACCGATAAACGCTTGCCATATGATCTACTAGCAGGAACCCCACAACCTGTGTACAACATGATGACTATGCCAAGAAGCAAATCAATGTTTTCACAAGCATCCATTGAAAAGTACGAAAACATTTCGCAGTCTCACGTGCTGAAATGATCTATAAGCAACATAAAAAAGCTAAACCTATAACTCAAGAAATAGGAGACGAAGTAATTATAAAAGCGCCGGAATGCTCATCAAAACTCTCGCCTAAATTCACAGGTCCGTACGTGATTACAGTGAAAGAACATGGAAACAAATTCCAAGTAGTTGAGCCAACGACAATTGTCACAGATATAGTACATGTACTGTAGATAGATTAAAAAAGGTCAGCGGAGACTTAGTAGGGACTCCGAATGGATATGAAATATATCCTACTTCTACTACAACAGATGTTCAAAATAATATTACAATTAACAATAAATAACGTCAAAAACAATGATCAACGAACAAAACATGTTGATTACTCCTGTTGGTCTGGAGCCCAGTGACAACAGCCGCATCCCCAGCAGACGTCATCAAACCCGTAGCTTTATTTGCCCCACTAGGCAAAGTACTTGTAGTACAAGACGTTGTAACTGCCAAGTACGTTTTCTATGGCTCAATGCGCATGAAAGTGCATCCGAGGTCAATAGCTGTCCACATTGAAACCGCTATGCAAACTCTGCAAGATTTCGAACAACATTCTACAATTTCTAAAATACTCCGTCAGACCATCTTTTTTAAAACGACCGTATGAATAGTCTACTCAAACAAATAAATCACTTGGAGGGAAAGCTCCCTATAATTCCTGAAGACATCGGGAAGAGTGTACATTCTCAGCGGCGTCAAAAACGTGGTCTGTTTAACTTTGTAGGGTTAATAAGTAACATCTTGTTTCGTACGGCAACCGCCGAAGATGTAACTAAACTAGGAAATAAAATGAATGCATTTTCAGAAGCGGTTAAGAAACAAAATAGGGCCATTGAAGAGTCCTACAAGGCAGTACAAACTCTGACCTCTCACATGGATGCTATTGTTGACGAAACTATTCAACCAACACGCGTTGTCCAGGGATTTACACAGTCAGAATCTACACTGGAATGGTTACTCTGCTTCACAGAATATATGCATGCAGCTGAGGCTTCGGTACAAGCTTTCATAGAAACCAACAATAGGCTCATAGCTGATCTAGTGAATGCAGGGTTAGGTCGTGTTGATGCACAGTTGTTGCCAGTTGGTCAACTAATTGCCGCTTTGCATACAGCTGAAACGAAATATCATCTAACTCCTATCTTTCAGACGCATGAAGTGGAATGTTATTCCCCCTTATTAGAGGCAACCTTAACACATAAGGAAATACTTATACACATTCCACTAAAATAAAATAATAATTTCGATGCATGGCATTTGGAACCATTTCCATTGAAAGCAAATGAGGAATTTTTAATTCTGAACAAACAAGCTGAACTAATAATAGTATCAGAAGATTTTTGATTAGTTGCTGTAACTAAGCATGAAGTCCTAATCTTTGTAAATCAACTTATTTTCACTTGCATGTATGTCCTGCTTATGGATTAGGTCATGGTTAACTGGTAGGAAACAAAGAGTCAGCATAAATGGATTAAAGTCAGACTGGAGTGCGGTCAAAAGCGGAGTTCCCCAGGGATCTGTATTAGGCCCTCTGCTGTTTGTTATATTCATTAATGATCATGATTTAGGCATAACTAGTAGGATTAGTAAATTTGCAGATGATACCAAAATGGGGAGAGTGATAAATTCAGACAGTGACTTTGAACACCTTCAAAGAGATCTAGATACCTTACATGAGTGGTCAGTAGACTGGCAAATGAATTTTAATACTGATAAATGCAAGGTACTACAGATAGGGAAGACGAATACAAACGTTAAGTATAAACTAGGTAACACGGAAATAGAACACTCAGTTTGTGTAAAAGATCTAGGTGTATTTGTTAGCAACGACTTGAAACCTAGAAAACAATGTATTAGCGTTCGCAACAAGGCAAACAGGATTCTTGGGTTCATATCTAGGTCTGTGAGTAACAGAACTGCTGACGTTATCTTGAAACTTTACCTAGCATTAGTGAGGCCACACATGGATTATGCGGTTCAGTTCTGGTGTCCTTATTATAGAATGGACATAGATTCTTTGGAGAGAGTACAAGAAGAATGACAAAAATGATCCATAATATTAGAAACCTTCCATATGAAGAAAGACTGAAAAGCTTAGGCTTACATTCATTAGAGAGGCGTAGAGTTAGGGGAGATATGATAGAGGTGTACAAGTGGGTAAGTGGGATTAACAAGGGTAAAATGGAAGATGTTCTGAAGCTCAGTAATAACGAAATAACTAGAACAAATGGCTTTAAATTAGATAAATTCCGATTCAGAAAGGATATAGGCAAGCACTGGTCTGGTAATAGAGTTGTGGATATGTGGAATAGGCTACCGAGTGCTATAGTAGGATCGGGGACGCTAGGGAGCTTCAAGACGAAGTTGGATAGGCACATGGAAGTGCTGGGATGGGTGTGAAAGGGATCTGCCCTGTATGGGCCAGTCGGCCTCCTGCAGTATCCCACTTTCTTATGTTCTTATGTTCTTATGTATGCTTTCGCTTTCACATGGCCTGCAGAAGCTACTGTACATGTGAATTAGCTATAGTTCAAACTAATGCCTCTACAGCTTTACAACAATGTGAATGCACTCCAATACCACATAGGTTAGTATTTCACGCACATATCAATAATGTGCAATATTTCTATTTTCCAAATCAAACCAGTGCGATACTTATATGTCAGGATGTAGGCAAACATTTAGTCGTGGAAGGTTATCATATAGCACCAGACTATAATGAAATTAGTAGTAATACAATCACAACCTTGCCTACTCGCCATTATCTTGCCTTTGTCACAAACATTACTTCTGAACTAGTTCCCATACCATTTTCCCTAAATGTAAATTTCAGTGGTCTCCATATTGTATTTGATAAGCTTAAACTCCTATCTTACATTAATGAAACAGAGTTTCCTGACTTACAGGATTCTCTTCCTTTGTATTTATCTTCCAGTATAGTCCTACCTGGTTTACTTGTACCTACCATCATATTTATCAGTTCCTTGAATGTTATGATAATTTGTTACAGAAAGATTTCTTCTAGATACACACTAGTTTCTACAAAAACTTTTCGGAAGGAATTGCAAATTCATATGCAAGAAGAAAAAGCTTAGTTAAAGCACACTTTATTGTAACAAGGTTTGGTTCACTTAGGATTTAAACTGTGAGGTCTTGGTCAGAGGTGGCCGAGCGGTGTAACAGCACTATTTGTATTATATAAATATTCACCCAAATGGATAACACCAAAATTATTCACAAAGTTATTGAACAATGACTCGGTAATTATTCACTAAATTATTCAACTATGACTCAGTAGTTGTTGACGTCATACATGCGGAGTCTAGAAATTTCTCAGATGTTGAGTGAGGTCAGCATCGTTAGCAACTATCTCGCCACTCCTCTTTGACTGTCACACTCTTAGCAAGAGGCGGAGCAGATTTTTACCATTCTCTAAGGTGTGAACACCTGAATTTAGTGTTTTCATATATAAGCACTCAAAACACTTATATGGAGAGAATTCACAATACATTCTCTCCCAAAGTACCCGTGTAAATAACTATGTTAGAAATAAACAAAGCGCAGAACAAGTGCTTACGTCAGCCCTACCACTTATGAGTTCCAGAATTATTAGATATATTTGTATGAGATATATATAAAACGATCAAAACATCTATTCTCTGCACTTTTCCTGTATCTGTTTGGCAGGAAAGGTCATGACAATGGTGCCACGTGATGGTCTACAGCCGCATTGAGATTCTGGGAGGAAGTTTTCCGCCTCAGGAAGAAGTCTGTTTCCAAGGACTCAGGCGATAATTTTCCCAGCTACGGAGAGCAGCGAAATCCAGCAGTAGTTGACACAGTCTGACTGGTCTCCCTTGTTCTTATAAATATTGACAATGGAGGCGTCTCAAAGAGCTTGAAGGATTTCCTCTTTTTCCCATATATTCTCCAGGAAAGGGTGGAGACGGCTGGTAAGCAGAGGTCTTCCTCTTTTATACACCTCGGCTGGGATTCCATCAGGCCCTGAGGCTTTGTTATTTTTCATATGCTTGAGGGCAGTAGCCACCTCATCCAGGGATGGAGGATAGCTGAGGTGGGGCAGCTCTGGATGCTGAGGGACCTGCTGGGTAGTCAGGACATCCACATCGGTGTTCCGGTTCAGTAGTGAATGGTACTGCTCTTTCCAGCGCTGAAGGATGCCTTCTTCACCTTTAATTAGTGAGTTACCATCGGATGACCGGAGGGGGGCTGCGCCAGTGCGCCTTGAGTGATTGGCCCATAAAACATTTTACTGGAATTGAAAAATTCTCACAACTTGTGCTGATCTGCAAGTTTTTCTGTTTCACATGATTTATTTTTTAACCATTCATTCATTAGATTGTGAATTTTGCTCTGGGCTGCCGATTTCATCCTGCTGAAGGTATCAGCTTTGGTCCGAGACTGAGGGTTGTTCTGCCAGTCAGTTAAGGCACCACGTTTATCATTCGATGAGTAAATTGATTGCTGGGTTATTTTCATCAAACCAGTCCTGGTGCATTTTTTCGATCTGGCCGAGGGTCTCTTTGCAGGTTTTTGTGACGACAGTATCGAGAATATCCCTTTCGGCACTGAGATTTGGGTTGTTTGTTGTCTGGTTGTTTATAGTCCAAGTTCAAGCTGCTTTCTGAAAGCATGTACTACCTGTGGTTCCTCCAGACATTTAGTGTGAAAACCTCTTCTGGAGGCTTGCTGCCTTCGCCGTTTTGGGGTGACATGAAGTGAGAGCTTGGATCTAACTAACCGTGAGGACATCTCAGCGATCCCTTTCTCTAACAAAGATCTAGTCAATGAGATGCTAGTGTTTGGATCGTGGGTATTACCTCGAACCCTTGAACTTTTCGGCCTGCCTAAGCAAGGTATTGGTGATAGTTAGGTTGAGTGCAGAACACTTGCTAAGGACAAGTAGGCCGTTGGGATTACACTTGCCTAGTCAATTTCTCTCTATGGTTCCCTGCCAATTGTCAGCACTCTGCCAACTCTGGCTTTGAATTCACCTAGGAGCACAACCTAATCTTCAGTAGGGATAGAGCTTAGCACTTTGTTAAGGTCGGCGCTAAAGGCCTCCTTGATGTCATCCTCTGCATCCAGTGTTGGGGTATATGCACTGATGAAAAAGACGTGTCATGAGTGATTCAGTGGGATTAGGAGTATCATGAAGCGCTCGTTGATCCCAATAGGCATTTCAGTTACCCTGTGTAGGATGAGTTAGCGGATGGCAATGCCAAATCCATAACTGTGGTTTCTCTCCGCAGCAGACCACCGTTCTGTGAGTCTGGGAATCCTGGCTCACTAATGGCTGCTATATTGATGTTATACCTAGCAAGCTCTTTTACCACAAGGGCGGTTCTTCTTTCAGGACGCTCTTTTGTGTCAGTATCCAGAAGGTGTCCTGACATTCCATGCAGCGACCATAAGAGGTTGCTCAGTTTGTTTTTGTTTTAATCTGTGATTATAATTGTGTTTTCGACCGCATAAGGATGACCTTACTGGGTGCAGTTGCCCAGTCAGGTTAGCTCTTTAGGCAGCCTACGTTTAGCCCCAAGTGGGGTGAGCAGAGTGGCTCCTTGAAAGGGCTGCTCAATCGCATAGACATGACCGGATTGACACTGCTGCCTAGATCCCAGTGCATAAATGACTATCTTATCTGCACCGCCCAATTGCAGAGTTGTGAATAGAGACTCCCAGCCTCTGATTTTGCCGTTGGAAGTTGTAGGGTTGGTACACCCTATGGATACAGTGGTTTGTTTTTTCTTGGTGGCACTTTTAAATGCACTTTATTTACTCTGTTCTCAAGTCTGTAATCACTGTCTTTGAAGTGGAGTGAACACACTTGGGCAAATTTGGTGTTTATTTTATCAGAGCGCTTGCATCACAAGTTTTATTATCTCTGGGAAATCTCTAATACTTGATGTGCTCTCTGCTTGGGATTTGAGCATTGCTGGTGCATCTGTATATTTCACAAATAACCATAATTGTTTATACACTGGTCCCTGGAGCAGACGCGGGCACACACGGAACTTACCAGATGACACGCGTGTTTACTCGTACAACAGTGATGTCACCGAGCTGTGCATTGTAGATAAAACACGCGCTTGGTGAACTATCCTTATTGGTATTTTACTAGTATTTTATCCTTGCTTCTGTGTACTTTTTCGGCCTCACTCCATCCACTTTACCATATTTACTTAACACTCTCGGGATAGCCTGATACTTATTTAATATTTTCATTATAATTTCCCATTGCAAAGGGAGCATCTTTGACCGATACATAAGTTAAAGTTTTGCTAAAATTCGTCAATTTTACAGTCTCGTCGCTGTTAGAAATTCTTAATATTTTGTCTTCATATTCATCACCAAATTTGTCAAAAACTAAGTTATCCCCAAATTTCGCCACCACGTTATTGTTTCTTAATAGTTGAAAGTCAACTATTTGATTAAGTTTTATTTTCAGTATGTAAAAAAAATACTTTACACGCAGTTTCATATTCAGGGTTACCTGATAACAACAGTCCGATCAGTCTTTTCTCCTTAGAGAGGGTGTGTGCCAAGGACTATAAACAGTAATGATCCTTGGTGTGTAAGTCCCCATTTCAGCTGTTTTATGACGTCAAAAACAAATTATCTGAGTGGCTGGCTGTTGATGTGCCGTGTAGGGTGTTTCCTGCCACCCGTAAGTTACCCGTTTAACAATAAAGGCAGCACAAATATGATTTTTCACTTTGATTTAACTTTACCAAATTGTTCAGCGGCACTTCATTCACGTTGTAATACTTTGATATTATCGTCAGAGAAGTAGAAAATACGAAATATTGTAATAGACATCCCACCATTCCTCCGCTTCTTTAGACTCATGCGCCAAAACTCCTTTCTCCCCACACATACACTATAACATCCACATGTCCCCACCGACAATTATGAAATCCAAGTAGTTCATATGGGTGAGGAGAGGAGGAAGAGGGGTGGACAGAGATCCTACAGCCTTGCCAATGGGAAATCAACACGTATAATGAAAAATTTGTTTTGAGTAGAGAGAAACAGATATGTTGTCTATAGCAAAAGGTAGTTTAAATTCTAAAGACGTTCTTGGAGGTACATGGTCGTGTAATGGAATCCAATAGTGACATTTTTATTAAGACGAATATTGAGTCTGCTTAGGATGTGAGATACCTCGAACGAAGAGTGGGGAGGGAGAGTGGAAGAGAGAGGGAATGAGAGGGAATGAGGAGAGGGGGAGGCGAATGGGAAAGAGAGGGATCAAGCAGAGAGGATAAGGAGAGGGGAAGGGGAGTGGGAAAGAGAGGGAACGAGGAGAGGGGATAAGAGAGAGAGAGAGAGAGAGATTCGGTTATAGTAATCAGGGTAAAACATTGGGAAAGGGTGAGAGTAAAAGTAAGAGTAAGAGAGGGAGGGTACCACAGGGTGAGAGTAAGGGAGAGAATATTAGGGTGAGAGTGAGGGAAGGTACAGTAGAGTGAGAGATAGTGAGGGAGGGTACTGTAGGGTGAGAGTGAAGGAGGGTGCAGTAGGGTGAAAGAGAGTGAGGGAGGGTACAACATGGTGAGAGAATGAGTGAGGGTACAATAGGGTGAGGGATAGTGGGGGAGTGTATAGTAGGGTGAGATAGAGTGGGAGAGGGTACATTAGGGTAAGAGTGAGGGAGGGTACAATAGAGTGAGGAGGGTTGGGGTGAGAGAGTGGCGAAGAGAAAGACTAGGGGAGAAAGGCAGGGAGAGAGAGAAGGAGAAGGGGGGTAGAGAGAGAAAGAAGGGAAAGGAGATGTCGCACCATTTTACGACACGAAGAAGCTACTGAGTAATTATCCAATAAGAGAGGGAGAGGTGTGGGTGGGGGATTGAGACTGTGGAGGGGGGAAGAGGGCGCGTAGGGGTAGGGGGATGGGGAAGGAGAACTCCTTGGTATAACTGGTCTCAAACGCACACACACAGTTTGCCTGTAAGTGTGACGTATAATAATAATAATAATAATACACAATAATAATAATAATAATAATCTATATATATATATATATATATATATATATATATATATATATATATATATATATATATATATGTACTCACCCCTGAAGATGTGAATTACACGAAAGCGCTTGGGAACTTCGTGTTTTCTTCTTTCCTTGTGGTTATCAGTACATATATATATATATATATATATATATATATATATATATATATATATATATATATATATATATATATATATATATATATATATATATATATATTGTTACGCCGTCTCTTAATTTACTTTAATATCCAGGTTATAGGCGTAACCAAACAAAAAAAGTGAAGTAAATCAAAAGGAAATAAAAATAAATAAAGTAAGCCTTTAAGAATTTAATTAAATTAAATATTAACACAATAAATAGCCTCGTAGGCTGTCACAACATATTGATTCACTATCGAAACTTTTAAGACACAAATGATACTAAACATCGAAACATCAAAAGAATAAAAATAAAGCATTGGATTATGGTAACACTGCATAAACATATAAAATAACTAACACTGAAATTAACTAACGTGAAACAACACTGAATTACTGATGGACACATAAGAGACATAAATAGGTACTCACATAGATATACCACATTGGTGGCGACAGGAACAACACAGATAAAATAGGTAGAAGTAACAGGTGACGGGTATCACTCAAAAGAACTTGAACTGAATGACAAGGAGGACTGGACTGCTCTCCGTCTACAGGTGGACTACTGTATATATGGTCAGTTCCCGCCAATGCGGCCAGCCAGGGAAACATAGGTCGTTACGATACAGATGGTCGTTAGAGAAACAAAGAATGCTTGTTACAATACTAAATGAAGAAATAAGATGGGCTTGAACAAATAATAACAGTTATATCCTTAACAGTACAGGGTAAGGTGACTAGATTATATAATAGTAAATATAACACATCATTACAAGAATAATATGGAACAACATGGAAGCATGTTATATAAAAAAATGGAAAGTATGACACGGTCCTAACAATATATATATATATATATATATTTATATATATATATATATATATATATATATATATATATATATATATATATATATATATATATATATATATATATATATATATATATATATATATATATATATATCATTAGCCCAATAAAGGACGCGGACTTCTACATATATTCAACACCTCACCCCGCCAGGATTCAAACCCATGATCATATAATTGTGACCAGGGAACGCTACCTCTGGGCCACCAGGACACTAAAAGTAGTCCTAGACTCTGTTATATTTCACACAAAGCCTGTTCAACGAGCTTATGGAGCCGTGAACCTCAAATGGGGACCACCCGTGCCTCTTAGGTGATGAGAGCAACGTTTTACCAATTTCGGCTTCGAAACACGAGGATCCATGTATATTTCATTAGAAAGCACTCAGACTTCTACATATAATCAACACCTCACCCCGCCAGGATTCGAACCCATGATCTTATAATTGTGACCGGGGAACGCTACCTCTGGGCCACCAGGACACTAAAAGCAATCCTAGACTCTGTTATATTTCACACAAAGCCTGTTCAATGAGCTTATGGCGCCGTGAACCTTAAATGGGGACCACCAGTGCCTCTTAGGTGATCAGATCAACGTTTTACCAAATCCGGCTTCGAAACACGAGGATCCATGTATATTTCATTAGCCCAATAGAGCACGTGGACTTCTACATATAAGCAACACCTCACCCCGCCAGGAATCGAACCCATGATCTTATAATTGTGACCAGGGAACGCTACCTCTGGGCCACCAGGACACGGCGCCATAAGCTCGTTGAACAGGCTTTGTGTGAAATATAACAGAGTCTAGGACTGCTTTTAGTGTCCTGGTGGCCCAGAGGTAGCTTCCCCGGTCACAATTATAAGATCATGGGTTCGAATCCTGGCGGGGTGAGGTGTTGATTATATGTAGAAGTCCGAGTGCTTTATTGGGCTAATGAAATATACATGGATCCTCGTGTTTCGAAGCCGGATTTGGTAAAACGTTGTTCTGATCACCTAAGAGGCACGGGTGGTCCCCATTTGAGGTTCACGGCGCCATAAGCTCGTTGAACAGGCTTTGTGTGAAATATAACAGAATCTAGGACTGCTTTTAGTGTCCTGGTGGCCCAGAGGTAGCGTTCCCTGGTCACAAATTTATTAGATCATGGGTTCGAATCCTGGCGGGGTGAGGTGTTGATTATATGTAGAAGTCCGAGTACTTTATTGGGCTAATGAAATATACATGGATCCTCGTGTTTCGAAGCCGGATTTGGTAAAACGTTGTTCTGATCACCTAAGAGGCACGGGTGGTCCCCATTTGAGGTTCACGGCGCCATAAGCTCGTTGAACAGGCTTTGTGTGAAATATAACAGAGTCTAGGACTGCTTTTAGTGTCCTGGTGGCCCAGAGGTAGCGTTCCCTGGTCACAATTATTAGATCATGGGTTCGAATCCTGGCGGGGTGAGGTGTTGATTATATATATATATATATATATATATATATATATATATATATATATATATATATATATATATATATATATATATATATATATATATATATATATATATATATATATATATATATATATATATATATATATATATATATATATATATGTAATATTCAGAAATTTCAGAGTAATTTCAAATGCCCCGCCATTAGTGATACTGAGCGTTCAAGGTCATCTGAGGGGAGAGAGCGCTGCCTGCTCATAGCGAGAGATTGCGGAACTAGGCCTATATGATATTAAATGTAATTTACCGAATTAATAATGATGCGATTCATGAAGTAAGGGACTATTATTGAATTTGAAATTATTATAGATCGTTTATCAGTCTGAATAATGTTACGGGTGTCCCAAGGAGTTATTAGTTAGGCGGAAAATATGTCACGTAGACCTAAGCTAACGCCTTGAGAAGACGCGACGCTGCCTCTCTCTCAGTCGCGGGGAGGATTCATACAAAACAAGACGTCCCTGCGCGTCTGTCACAGAAATAGTCACGTGGCCTAGTCACCTGTGTTGCACTATTGCAGTATAACAAGTAAGTCTCATTCGATCTCAGACAGGGTTTAGATAGGGCAGTGGTAAAGTTAACTAGAGCTAACAGTGAGTTCATTTCAGGGTTTCCGTCAGAACCCACTTGACTGGAGTTGACTGGAGTTGACCGGAGTTTGACTGCGAGAGATTGACTGCCGTTGATGATTGAGGGTGGCGATTGTCGCCATTGGACCGATCAGAGTAGGCCTGTCACTGTTTAGCGGGGTACCAAAGAATCTCTTGAGGGAATCTAGCCGTCCGGGTGCCCAGCTGACGTCGGCTCACAACACCACATGTCCCGAGCCGCTTAGTGAAACCCTCTTGCTAACGGGAAGCTAAAGCTCCTCTCAACTGCACAAGGTCTGATTGGCTCACTCTCTTCCTGCCCATGGAAGCACTGGGAGTACACTGAGGCTATCTGAGTATATTAATGGTCACACACTGAGACCGTGAGTCTAGGACTCTAGGAGATACCTAGAGGAACATCTTATCTTCCTTATTACGGGTGTAGTTAATACCATTTCTCAGTTACTGATATTATCTTGACGTGTGTAGTTTAATATTTCTTAAATAATTTTAACAGGAGTGTTTTTTGAATGTTTGTGTCATTAAGTGGAACCAGAGTGATACTGTGATTTGATTCTTTTAATGCATCTATTGTTCTTCATAATTCTGATCTCAGGTATAACCTTGATTCCCCAGAGTAGTGGTTAAGTTAGGTTAGGAAGTGTGCATCTGTTGGGGTGCTATAATTTTGTTGAGTGCCCTTAAGGCCTCTTCATTGTAGAGTATTTAATTTCTTAAATTTTATTACCTTTTCCTAAGTGACTGATATTATTTTGTGAAAGCCCTTAGGGCCTGTTTCATGTGTGCAAGCAACATTTCTTAATACTTCAAATTTATTGTTGCCTGTGTTTCTAATAATTTCTATATCATGTATAACTTTTATTCCCCAGAGTAGTGTTTTAAGTTTAAGTTAAGAGGTGCGCATATTGGTGTACCATTAGTTGATTGTGTTTGTAGTGTTGGAGGGAATATAAGTGTCTAAATTTTACAGTGTGTCTCATTCATCCCAGTCACAGACGCTATCCTTCCACGGGTCACGGACAATTAATTTTGTTTAGTAGATTTAAGTGTTCTTGTGCTGGTTCGGGATTTTTCTCAAAGGGGCGCTTCCACTGCCATTACCATCTATTAATTTTAATAAACCCCAAGTCAAGTGAGAAATTAAAGTCCAGTAAATTCCGACCGGTTACATATATATATATATATATATATATATATATATATATATATATATATATATATATATATATATATATATATATATATATATATATATATATATATATATATATATATATATATATATATATATATATATATATATATATATATATATATATATATATATATATATAAGAAGTATGTCTGTGTGTTTGTTTGTTTGTGTGTGTGTCCGCACGAGAATTTCGGAAACTACTTTCCCGATCTGTAGTGATGATAGATGGTGTTATATAGTGATGATGGATGGTGTTATATGCAGTGATGATGGATAATGTTATATGTAGTGATGATGGGTGGTGTTATATGCAGTGATGATGGATGGTGATATATATAGTGATGATGGATGGTGTTATATGCAGTGATGATGGATGGTGCTATGTGTAGTGATGATTAGACAATAAAATAATAACAGTTTAATACTAAAAAAATATACTTTGCTGTACCGTTGTAGTGGAACTTACATACACCGTTAATGAACTATTGATGGAAGAAGACGTTTTTGGGACTGAACAGTGAGACAATGTGGAGCCTCCCAGTGGGTGGCGTCCTACCGTGGCCTAGCGAATGTTGATACAGTAATCGACCAGGACCAAGCAGTCCAGTACCCTGCAGAATTCCTTAATTCTTTGGTGCCAGCTGGAATGCCTCCTCACCACCTCACTCTCAAGATTGGAACTCCTATAATGCTCTTAAGAAATCTTGAACCACCAATTCTCTGCAGTGGCACAAGACTGGTGGTGAAGAACATGATGCCACATGTACTGGAAGCTATAATACTGACAGGAAAAGCTAAAGGAGAGGACGTTTTTATACCAAGGATACCTCTCATCACCACTGACCTGCCATTTGAGTTCAAGCGACTTCAGTTCCCGGTTAAAGTGAGCTTTGCCATGACCATCTACGAAAGCCAGGGACAGTCCCTAAAGATGGTTGGCCTAAACCTGGTGTTTCCTTGCTTCTCTCATGGACAGTTCTATGTTGGATGCTCCAGAGTGGGAACTGGCAAAAATCTGTACATACTTGCTGTGGTCTACCTTAATGTACTACAATTAGACAATGTCGAGCCTCCCGGAGAGTGGCGTCTTACCATGGCCTAGGGCGATTCCGCTAGTATAATAATAATAATAATAATAATAATAATAATAATAATAATAATAATAATAATAATAATAATAATAATAATAATAATAATAATAATAATAATAATAATAATAATAATAATAATAATAATAATAATAATAATATGAAAAAATAAAGTAAAAAAAAATATGTAAAAAAGGATATATAACAAAAGTATTAAAATAATACTGCTTCTCCCCGCTTATGTTTGCTTTTGTTTCAACGTTTAGTTTGAGGCTGTCATCATTTCTTCGTTACTACGACCTACACAGAGCGATAAATACAGTGTTAAATATACGACGATAAAAAGCAACACGACACACACTCTCCATAACTTCTAACTTGACTGTTGATATGCGAGGTGAACGTGTCTCAATATTATACTATAACGAGGCTGTTGTGTGTGTGTGTGTGTGTGTGTGTGTGTGTGTGTGTGTGTGTGTGTGAGGAGACGTGATGTATGAGTGGGGAGACAGGGTATTTGAGTGTATGTGTGGGGAGACATGGATATTATAGTGTACGAGTATGTTTGGGGAGGCAGGGTGTTTGAGTGTATGTGTGGGGAGACAGGGTGTTTGAGCGTATGTGCGTAGACAAGGTGTTTGAGTGTATGTGTGGGGAGAGATGGATATTATAGTGTATGTGTGGGGAAATAGGGTGTTTGAGTGTATGTATGGGGAGACAGGGTGTTTGAGTGCATGTGTGGGGAGACAAGTTATTTGAGTGCAAGTGTGGGGAGCGGATGAGTGGGGAGACAGGGTGTTTGAGTGGATGTGTGGGGAGACAGGGTGTTTGAGTGTATGTGTGGGGAGACAGGGTGTTTGAGTGTATGTGTGGGGAGACAGGGTGTTTGTTTGAGTGGATGTGTGGGGAGACAGGGTGTTTGAGTGTATGTGTGGGGAGACAGGGTGTTTGAGTGTATGTGTGGGGAGACAGGGTGTTTGAGTGTATGTGTGGGGAGACAGGGTGTTTGAGTGTATGTGTGGGGAGACAGGGTGTTTGAGTGTATGTGTGGGGAGACAGAGTGTTTGAGTGTATGTGTGCGGAGACAGGGAGTTTGAGTGTATGCCCCCCGCCCTTCTCTAGGCTCTCATAAGAACAGTTATATCTCAGTGTGAACATCAACAATATATAATTAAAGTTTAAATAGATTGGCTACCAGCTCCTTTTTTTTTTTTAGACACCAAAACTATCAGCTTACTATGTGTTAATTCCAAATAGACAGTATGACGCTATATCCTCACACAAACAGCTATTGTTACGTGCAACGTAGGATAAAACTACCCTTAACAACCAATTCCTAAATGAGCTCTATGTCCCTGCCAGACGTACTGTAAATCAGTATGCATTCTTGCTATATATATATTGTATAATTTTATATTTTTCCGGACTAGAATTACATTGTTTTTTCTGTGTATATGAATATTTTATATTATTAAAGTCAGTAACACTGTAATAACATTAACAATGAGAAGTTATGTCAATTACGATGTTTGGGTCAGTCAGCAACCCATAAAAGTCGAGGGTTTCAGAGTAGGCTTGAAGTTCGGACATAAGCTTGGGTAACCTCCGAACCTTTACACTTCGCTGCGTTGTCAGTTGATTTCTGTCTTCGATCGATCGGGTGATGTACAGTCACCCAAAAAAGTCCTGTCGCGAACCACGATTCAGACTCGTGAACCAGAAGCAGTAGACACTGATACATTATTCTGTCCATAAATGCTTCAGATTCAAGAGTCTGAATCTCGGGGTTCATGGGTCGCGACAGGACTTTTTTGGGTGACTGTACTTATGGTATTAATTGTTGAGGCTGGCTTGCTGTATTTAGTGGTTTATGTATTCAGTGTTTTATGTATTTATGTTCTATAATCGTGTATTGATTTGGTTGTCAGGCGATAATGGCAACTTTAAAGTAACCTAGTAGGTTCATGTGATTAGCTTTATTTCATTGTTATTATAGTGGGGAAGCTAAATGCAATTTTTCAAGAGAATCATGAAAATGGTGATACAAGCACCAAATTTGGCATGGTAATTCTCTAATGGTTACTAGTCAAGTCTGCCTCATTTGCCAGTTGAAAATCCAAGATGGCGGCCATTTTTCAAGATGGCCGCCATAGTGACCTTCAAAAGATGATTTTTCTTATAGAAATTGATGTAGTTGATCAATCTGAGTGACCTTGGTGTCGACATATATGTTTTCAAGCGTGCTCAGGTGATTTTTTATAGTTTTAAGTCCATTGTAACATTTTTATCCACATAAAATAACACTTTTAGTAAAAAAAATAACAAAAAAGAACTTAGTAAAAAAGAAAGTACTCACTACTAGCACTGGTTCCTGTGACTTCTCCTGACAGTATATCTTTGTGCATTTAATGCTGTTCACATATGCAGCTGCAAAGTGCTGTGCAGAAAAGTCCAGAGCGAAAGCATTTGCATATTCTGGTTGCAGTCTTTCTTACAGGAACATTTGGTCAGCTCCTGACAGCATGTCGCAATCTGGGAAGAGTCGTCCAACGTATCTGCCATGCCTCTCCCTTCTGCTGGTTTATGGATTGGAGATTGTTGCCTGGCCCCAGATGGTAGGCAGCCCGCTTTGCATGTTCCTTGAGGGCTGCCTGGGTTGGTGGAATGGAGTCATATGGTCTCTGCTTGCGGGAAAAGAGATTTAGTTTTACCTCATCTACACCAGTGGCTGCACTAGCTCTGTCGTATATGAGGACAACAAATCTTTCCAGCTTCTGCAGGTCAACATCAGCAACTGTTGTTGGACATTGACTGAGTTTGGTGAATGTTTCTGAAACTTCATCACAGACATTCCATGATTGCCATGCAGATTTCTTTCCTTTCCCACGGAAGCCAGACACAACGTCACAGCCAGTGAAAGCATGAAAGTATAGGATCTCACTAGCTTTCTTAGGCCCTATCGCAGAAAATACATCATGAACTGGAATCCATCGATGACTGGCTCCTTGACCAAAGGCAATCCACATGTTATCAAGACCAAGCTCCTGTAGTGATGGCAGTACAGATACTGCTATGACGACCACGTCAGTGCCATTGCTCCATCCATTCGTGTGTCTGCTTCCTCATGACAGCAGGGAGCCACAGCTTCTAGGGACTTCTCTGTGTTGCTAATGGCATCTTCTCCCTTTGTCACAACCACCGTGCTTGTCGTCTGTGCTTCACACATTTTCTCCACGATTGGATTGACTCAGGTGCTGGCAATGACTGAGGTGCTACCAAGGGAGGATTGGGATTCTTCATAATATAAGCTGGTCGGACATTGGTAAATGCCTCTGGAAGCTCAGGAACTTTCTTGACCATCGTATCTGCATTCCGTCTGAGTGGCACACGCTCCTCACCACCCTGCTCAGGCTTTGGATATTGGAAGATGGACAAACTGGTCCCATGGAAGGACGTTTTGACCGTAGTCGCATTGGGGTTGTGGTCAATGTTGTCCACTGCTGAAGTCGTGAACAGCTGCTTCCTCAAGATTGGTGGACACACCACTCCATCTTCCACGTACTGGCATACAACTGCTTCTCCTAGCTGGGCTGATAATTGTAGAACTCTGTTATATGAAATGCTGACCCCATTTTCATGCAGCATGTCGATTCCTCTTTCTTGTCTTGGCAAACACAGACATGCCGACGTAGATAGCAAAAGGTGTCTCATGGTCCTTGTTTGTCTGTGGATTTGTGTTCCTACCTTGTAGTTGGCAAAGCAGTTGTACTGTAAGAGCTGTGACATAGCAGTGATGGTGGAACAGCCTGTTCAATGCATCCTTCATGAAATGTACTGCTGAAGTGTGACTTGTGCTGAAGCATGTCCCGTCGTATCATCCCAGCAGCCTTGGCCAGATGGATCACGTCACCGTATTTGCTTGCTTGTGCCAGGATTGAGCCAAAATTCTTCTCAAAGGCCAGTAGAATATCTCTTCCTTGGTTATGAGCTTGCAGCTGGGGGATGTGAAAAAGCAGCTGGTCCTTCGGTTGAGTAGCATGAACATCGGGCGATCCAACACCCAGCTGCTCAAGTCTCTGTCTGTAGAGTGTGACCAGGTCAGCAAGTCTGAAAATGGGTGGTTCAGTACCTTCACTAGAAGCTTTCATCTGAGTGATGTAAGTGACCAGTTCGGAGAAAGTAGTTGGGTATGCGTCCTTGTTCGGATGAAGCTTTCGTGTTTCTTCTTGCTCATGAGCATTTCGGTGTGTTCTTTCTCGGTTGTACAGATCTGCCAGGCAGCGAGGGTGATACTTCAGTTCTTGTGCCACAACATCTCCTGCTCTTAGTTTGGCAAGGAGTTTTCCATCGCTAAGTGTCTTCGCACAATCATTCAATCTTTTATTAAGTTTCATTGTCATTGCATGTCTTATGTCATCTCCCGAAGCTTCTTCCTCACATAGAAAGCATTCTGTTGCTTTGGGATCTCTGACCATTCGTGGTATCTTGCTACTGCTGCTCTCCTGTGTAGCAACTGCAGAGGTTCGCCTTTTCTGAGCTCTATTTAACTTCGTATTGTTGAACAGAAGTCTGCAACTCTCATGATACCGTGCCTTGTTTCTCCTCAAGGTCTCCTCTATCCCATCATCTTCAACAAGTCTTGCAGGGTCAAGCTTGATTGGCAGTGCATTGATTGAATGAAATAGAGGAATATTCCTTGCCAAGCTTTTGTAACCGTCATCTCCTTTTTTGGCAGGATTTGCATGTGGAGACTTAAGATCTTCCTTCTTATCCTGTTGACAAAGACAACACTTTGCCCAGTCAGTGAGGAATGATTTGTTGGTAGATATTGTGTCCATAACTATTTTTGATCTTCAGGGCCGAGAGTTTATTCTTTTACCACCCTGATGAGCACTTTCTTGTATGGGATACAACTAGGTTAATGCCTTTTGCCCTACACCTAGTCCGATCGTTCATCCAGTGTCATTAGTCCCGTGCGATCTGTACAACATCCAGATAACTAAAACCCCGTTATCCTTGGCTCGGCTCTCCCGCGCTGGCACATCCTGTCAATTCAGGTGCGGCTGCTTAACTGATTTGGGGTTGGTTAAGCAGCATTTGGGACACTAAGCTATTGCAGTATGACATGCTTTTTCTTAGCTGACACTGAACCCCATGCTGGGTTGCACAGCAGTGATGTCACCAGTGTGCCCTGGTAGTGCCCGACAATCACTCCCTCACATGCAGAGACCCTCTGCATGGTACCCTCACCTAGTTGGAAACAACATAAAACCAGTACATAAATCCAGTCATAAATAAGACAAATATATATCTGAGAGTATCAGAAATAAAAAATAAACATCATCAGAGCATGATTGAAAACATACATATGGACACTAAGATCATTTAGATTGACCAACTACATCAAATTCTCTAACAAAAAAACATCTTTCGAAGGTCAATTTGGCAGCCATCTTGAAAAACGGCCGCCATCTTGGATTTCCAAATGGCCAATCAGGCAGATTTGACAAGTAGCCCCTAGGGTATGATCATACCAAATTTCATGCTTGTATCACCATTTGCACGATTTTTCCATTATCCGCTCTACTATTAGTGGTAAGCATTTGTAAATATAGTTATACTTTTAATTTAAGTTTCTTTACTCCAATCATCAAGTATTCATTTATTAAAGGGGGCTGCATTCAATCCATAGATTATACCGTAGTTGGAGTTGTTCTCGATACAAATTTAAGAACCATATATTGTAATTCTCTTTGAATACCTGCACTCTTTGTTTGTTACGAGCCTTACTCCTTTGACAAGTAACAAATATTGGGGGCCTGTCCTGGATTTTTTAACTATTCGGTCCAACAGTTGATACGCCAGTTGATTCACTTGTTTAAATTGTAACCATGGAGTTTAGTGTTAATGAATTTACTAAAAACCCAAGTATTGAACAATAGATTGATGTAAACATGAAGAAAGATGATTGGATAGCTCTTGCTAAATTCTATAAAGTGGAGTACAGATCAGGTGCAACTAAAGCAGAGATTGCTGTGCTTGATTATATGGTTAGTGCCGAGTTGTTATCACTTAGTGTTTTAGAGATGTGTGAAGAAGGTACTAGTGAATCGGTGAAACTTAAAATTCTATAAATAAATGATAGGAATGCTCAGAGAGCACTTGAATTGGCTATAAAACAGCTGGAAAGTGAGGAACAGGAAAGGGATTTTCTTAGAAATAATCAAATTTTCAGTGCAAGCAATTCACATGCCTCTACTTTTGATGTTCCAAAATATGTTAAATTAGTACCTAGTTTTGATGAGAATGACCCTGAAAACTTCTTCCTGTTATTTGAGAAAATTGCCAAACAGTTGAGTTGGCCTATTTAACAGTGGAGTCTTCTAGCTCAATCAGCATTCTTAGATTGGGCAAAAACTGTTTTTGTAAACCTTACTGATGATCAAGCTTGTCAATATGATGTGTTGAAGGGCGCTGTTCTTAAAGCTTATGATCAAATACCTGAGACGTATAGACAGAAATTTAAGAATTTATAAAAGGATGAAAAGCAAACATACCTAGAGTCACCACTTTTGAAGAGTTAGGACAACTGATACTGCTTAAAGAAGTTCTCAGACAAGTTTCTTTGCAGATTAAATTGCATATTCAGGAGATAGGGGTAACTGATGTAAACAAAGCAGCCAGCCTCGCCGAGAACTACCGGTTAACTCACAATGAATACCATTTCAGATCGAAGCAGAGAGGTCCAGATATGTACAAAAAAGCTACCCAAGCTCCTCAATCTCATGGCCAGAACAGCTGTAAGGTAACGGTGTCTGGTGCCTCCCAACTACCTAACTTCTCCGCTGTCCCAGAGTCATTCAATGATCCACCTGGTAGGGCAAGTGAGCCAGGTAAGCCATTGGATCCAATTAAGTTTTGCACTTACTGCAAAAGGTACCGGTCACACCATCAAGGAGTGCCGCATCTTAAAGAAAACAAAAACATTCAGAGATAAGGATAAAGCTCCAGTTTTCAGTTCAAGTTCTCGCAGTAATTCAAGTGATCTTGAACCTTGTGTTCAGACTACTTCTGATAAGTTTAATCCATTTTTATTTAAAGGTTCAGTTTCAGTAAATGACAATTCTACACGCTATCCTCTGCATGTATTAAGAGACACAGGTGCTTCACACAGCCTCGTTGTTAAAAGTGCTGTTCCAGCCTAAGAGGATTATTTTACTGGACACAGTGTTCTCCTTCAGGGTGTTAGTGGTTGTACAACTGTTCCTCTGATTAAACTTTACCTCAAACGGATTTAGTTTCTGATCATGTTACTGTTGGAGTTCAGGAGTCTTTGCTAGTAGAGGGTGTTACATATATTTTAGGGAATGACATTGCAGGAGACAGAGTAGTACCCGATCCTATTGTCAGTCCTACACCTTCTCTGGATAATACTACTGAGCAGTTAGAGAAACAATATCCTAACTTGTTCCCAGCATGCGCAGTGACAAGGAGTATGAGTGCTCATGATGCTGCGTCTGACCATGCTGTTTCTAATCCTATTTCTGATTCAAATGATGCTAATGAAGATACTATCTGTGATTTAAATAATGAATCAAATGACTTATGTCTTAATAATCTTTATGATGGTCAAGAAATAAATCCTGACAATTCAGAAGAATTAAGTAATATTCCCATAACTGAAGAAGTGTTAAAAGAAGCTCAAATAAGTGATACAAGTTTGTTGCCATACATAGATAAAGCTGTAGAACTTGGTGAGATTATTAACCATCCTCATTGTTATTATTTCAAGTCTGGAATTTTGATGAGAAAATATCGACCATGTCATGTCCCTACTAATGAGACTTGGAATGAAATTCATCAAATTGTAATACCCACTAAACTCAGGCCAGATATTCTCTCACTTGCACATGATTATATTGGTTGACGCTTAGGAGTCAATAAAACTTACCATAAAATCTTACGGCACTTCTATTGGCCAAAGCTTAAGAGTGATGTTGCTCAATACTGTAAAACTTGCCATGAGTGCCAGGTCACAGGAAAACCAAATCAGTTCATTAAACCAGCCCCCCTAATACCAATTCCTATGTCTCAAGGACCATTCCACAAGGTGATAATTGACACCGTGAGACCTTTACCAAAATACTGCAGTGGAAATCAGTACTTGTTGACCATTAATACGCATCACGTCCAAGTTAATCATCAAATCAATGACTAAATTCCTTACTCAGTACGGGATCCCCAGTCAAATTAAGACAGATCAGGGTTCGCCTTTCACTTCCAATGTGTTCAAACAAGTGATGGGAGAGTTGGGAGTACACCAGTACCTGGCCACCGCTTATCATCCAGAGTCCCAAGGAGCTTTAGAAAGCTTCCATCAAACTCTGAAAAACATGCCAACGAAGTACTATAATGAAAACACTGTTGACTGGGATGAAGGGGTTCACTTTGTGTTATATGCTATTAGGAGCAATAAGCAAGAATCCCTTGGGTTTTCTCCATATGAGTTAGTGTTCGACCATGGGGTTAGAGGACCTTTGAAGGTATTGAAAGATTCATGGTTAGATGATAAACCTCAGAAATCATGGTTAACCTATGTTATTCAGTTTAAAGACAGAATTATGAAAGCATTAGAATTGGCTAGGTCTAACATAGAGAAAACTCAGAGTAATATGAAGAACAAATTTGACAGAAATTCTGAGTTTAGAGAGTAAAGCCAGGTGATAGAGTTCTAGCATTTCTTCTTGTTTATAAAAATCCATTACAGTCAAATTTGTATGGCCCTTATGTTGTTAAAAGCAAAGTTAATGATGTTAATTACATCATAAAAACACCTGAACGTAGAAAATCAGAGAGACTCGTTCACATTAATCTGCTTAAGAGGTATTACCCTAGAAATGAGAGTTCAGTGGTCAGTGTGGTGTTGAGTTCACCTGACTACAGTGAAAAGCATGCAGTTTCAAGAGATTGAAATCCATAATGAAATGAAGTTGCAAACTTCTGACATACTGGTTAATCCCTTTAAAAAATTACAGCATCTATCATCAGATCAAGCTGAAGATGTGAGGTGCCTTCTCCAGGACTTCCCACAACTATTTGGGGACATTCCACAGCGGTTGAACTGGTGGAGGGCGCCAAATCTATCAAGCAGGCACCCTATCGCATGAATCCAGCTAAGCGAAAACTTCTTGAGCAAGAAGAGAAGTTCCTTCTCGCCCACAACTTCGTTGAAAAGAGTAGCAGTGAGTGGGCTCCCCCTTGCCTACTTGTGCCGAAACCTGATGGGAGTTCAAGAATGTGCACGGACTACCACAGAGTGAGCAGCATCACAAGAACAGATTCATACCCCTGACCAAGAATTGACGACGTAATAGACAATCTGGGAAAAGCAGAGTTCCTGACAAAAATCAACCTTCTAAAAGGCTATTATCAGGTGGAGTTAACGGAGCGAGCAAAGGGCGTCTCGGCGTTCGCCACTCCTAGCGGCCTTTACCAATACAATGTCATAGCCTTTGGACTAAAAAACGCTCCAAGTACCTTCCAGCGACTCATCCACCAGGTTACATGTGGTCTAGACGGAGTTCAGTCTTACCTTGATGACCTCATTGTATACAGCAGCACCTGGGAGGAACGCTTGTCACGACTAGGCCTTCTTTTCGTCAGTCTTGCTGAAGCTTGTCTCAAGATCAACTTACTCAAGAGTGAATTCGGCCATGCTAATCTAGTCTACCTAGGGCACATAGTAGGGTTTGGTGAGGTCAGTCCAGTTGCAGCGAAGGTAGAAGCCATCAACAACCTACCTATTCCTGAGACCCGAAAGGAGGTCATGAGGTTTCTGGGTATGGCTTGATACTACAGACAGTTCTGCCCAAACTTCTCTCAAGTTGCAACTCCACTAACTGACCTTATGAGCCCCCCAAAAAAATTCAGTTGGTCACTTGCTTGACAAGAAGCCTTCAGCATGATATGCATTCTGCTCACCAACGCACCAGTTCTCCGAGCACTAGACTTCAGCCAACCATTCATCCTTCAAGTAGATGCCAGTGACTTAGGGGCTGGAGTTGTATTACTCCAAGAGGGACCAGACGAGATTCTACATCCGGTATGTTATGCTTCAACCAAGCTCAAGAAACATCAGAATAACTATGCTACAATAGAAAAAGAATGTACTGCATCGCTGTATGGACTAGATAAGTTTAATGTGTACCTCGGTAGTTCAGTTGATCCTATTATTGTTTATACTGATCATAACCCCTAAAGTTTATAAATAAAATGCAGAATAGGAATAAAATATTAATGAGGTGGTCTCTTGCCTTACAACAGTATAATTTGGTCATAAAACATATAAAGGGAAAAGACAATATAATTGCAGAATTGTTCTCAAGAGTGTGGACAAGTTCTTTCCTTAGATTTATTTAGCACCCTAATAAATCTCTTAAGGGGGGAGATGTTATGTGTATCGTAGGATAGAACTATCCTTAACAATCAAAATGAGCTGTATGCCCCTGCCAGACGTACTGTAAATGAGTAGGTATTCTTGATATGTATATTGTATAATTTTTTTTTTCCAGACTAGAAGTATATTGTTTTGTGTCTGTGTATGTGAATAGTTTATATTATTCAAGTTAGTAACACTGTAAAAAACATTAACAATGAGACGTTATGTCAAGTACGATGTTTGGGTCAGTCAGCAACCCATGTAAGCGGAGGGTTTCAGAGCCGGCTTGGAGTTCGGACATAAGCTTAGGTAACCTCCTGACCTTTACACTCGCCTGCGTTGTCAGTTGACTTCTGTCTTCGATCGATCGGTGATGTAATGTACTTATGGTATTCATTGTTGAGGCTGGCTGGATGTATTTAGTGTTTTATGTATTCAGTGTTTTATGTATTTATGTTCTTGAATCGTGTATTGATTTGGATGTCAGGCGATATTGGAAACTTTAAAGTAACCTAATTGGTTCATGTGATTAGCTTATTTCATTGTTATTAGTGGTAAGCATTTGTAAATATAGTAATACATTTTATTTAAGTTTCTTTACTCCAATCATCAAGTATTCATTTATTAAAAGGGGTTGTATTCAATACATACATTATACCGTAGTTGGAGTTGTTCTCGATACAAATTTAAGAACCATATATTGTAATTCTCTTTAAATACCTTAAATTTTTGTTTGTTACGAGCCTTACTCCTTTGACAAGTAACACTATGGGTTGAAAATATGTTATATCATCCATTGATAGACACCACCCTCCCGATGCAAAAAAAATCCATCCTTTATATCTTTTTGTTTCCTCTGAACAATATGGCACAATATCCTTACCCAGACAGCTATGCTATGGTCTCCTTTTGACCATATCAAGGATAAGAACCTTTTCTTATCCACTAAAAAAAGATGATTTTTGTACCTCTTCGTTTTCCTTTATGCAGGATGGTGCCAGCATCTATAAACACAAACAAATATACATCAACATAACATTTAGTCAAAATTTATTATCGTATACCGATCATACTAAGTACAGTATATCTTTATGTAAAAATAAACCTAAACCTGACCTAACCTAACCTTTCCCAAAAGTCGAGATGGTACGAGCATCTCTTTGAACTCTCTCCTACCTCTCCCTCACTTACCGACCTTCCCCAAACACCCATAACATATCTAGTCAGAGTTGGTTGGTTTTAGTGTGTTTATTGGCGTTGAATAATTACACAATTAAGTCTGGAAAAACTTTATGAATCCCTAGTTTAGAGTTTAATATATGTACAGGAACTGTGTGTGTGTGTGTGTGTGCACAGGGTGGTGTACTGCGTCCAGTGTGGTAGCATTATGTTAGTGTTAAGGTACAAGCACTGCTTGCTCCTCTCGCTATCAGCTACGGCCACTGCCTAGCCTTCCTGACGAACAGGGAACTAATTACATTAGTCCTTCCCTGCCAGTACACAACCTCTTCACTATCAAGACTCCTACTGTGCCTCCTCGTGTCAATACACGGTAACTGGTCTAGCCTGGGCCACAGAGGCCCAGGCTAGACCAGCAGGGCATCTCGGATCAGCAGTGGGTCCCAGAGAGTCGGCGCATAAGCCCACTAGCAGGTGGACACGTCCGGGTGCCTACCAATCAATGCTCCGCTTCCTTGCTGACAAACCTTGGAACAGGAGTAAATCCCGAATGAAAAATATGCAGTGGAGCCTCGCATAAGGCAGACATGCTTACAGAGCTCCAGTAAGACTCCAATAGCGGTATAGGCGGAAGAGGTGACCAACATGGGAACCCAACGACTAAACAGGCGAACAAAGTCCATGCATGATGGACAGGCTACTAAGGTGAAACCCAACAAACTTGGCTATCGGCAATCCATTGTAACTCTCCCTCTCCCCAGTCGTTGCAACACTTGCACCACTGGATCAGGAAATGGGAGAGCAAAGATGTGTGGTTGCAGCCTGCGCTCCTGCCTCACCACATAAATCAACTCAAGCGCAGCCATCACCCAGCCCATCATACTTCTCATCATCATCAAAGCCCTTATACCCCAAAAGTTCTATGACTATGGATGAGTGTCGACGGGGAAAGGCAGAGATGACTGCAGGGAGTATCTAGTCACAACTCTGCACATGGGCGGCATAGAAAAGATGGTCGTTTATGCAGCCTTTTCGAGAAACCACTCTGCTCACCCCACATGGGGAGGGGGCTAGAAAAGGTGCCCTAAACCTCACCTGCCTAAAGAACCAACCTGACTGGGCAACCGCACCCGGTAAGGTCATCGTTATGCGGTCGAAATCACAATCATAATCACAGTTCCTAACAAAAACAAACTATACAACCTCTTATGGTCGCTGCATGGAATGTCAGGACCTTTCTGGATACTGGCATAAATGAGCATCCTGAAAGAAGAACCGCTCTTGTAGCAAAATAACTGGCTAAGTATAACATCGACAAAGCAGCCATTAGTGAGTCCCGGTTCCCAGACGAGGGTCGACTCACCTTCTTCTGGAAGGTATAGCCTGCTGAGGAAAGAAACGGCATTTATGGAGTTGCCATCCGCCAATGCATCCTACACATGCTAACTGAAATGCCTTTTGGGATCAAAGAGCACCATCATGACACTCCAAGTCCCAGTGAATCCCTCACGTCATGCTTCTTCATCAGTGCATATGCCCCAACAAAGGATGAAGAGGATGACATCAAGGAGGCCTTTTACGATGATCTTGACAGAGTGATAACCTCTATCCCGAGTGAAGATAAGGTTGTGCTCCTCTGTGATTTCAATGCCAGAGATGCTGACATTTGGTAGGGAGTCTTAGGGAGAAATGGACTAAGCAAGTGTAATCCCAACGGCCTACTTCTCTTCAGCAAGTGTGCATCACACAATCTCACTATCATCAATTCGTTGTTTAGGCAGGCAGACAAGTTCAAGGGTTCTTGGCAACACCCATGATCCAAACACTGGCAGTTCAATGACTACATCATTGTCAGAGAAAGTAGCTAATTATGTTCAGGAAGCTTGCCTGTAGCCGAGCGAGCGTGTGGTGTGACAAGCAAATAGTTTCACTGGAACCTGATAACCTGCGTTGGGCATTTAGACTGTGGCGGCAATAGGCGGACGTTCTGGAACGTCACCCGAGGCCTAAGGGTTAAACAAAAAGCATGTGAAACACAAAAACTTGCGGATCAACACAAGATGCACAAATTTTTCAGTTCCAATAAAACATTTGATGGGCAGCCCCCCTCCACTCATCCGATAGTAAATCTCTAATTAAAGACGACGAAGGCATCCTTCAGTGCTGGAAAGAGCACTACCATTCGCTGCTCAACCGAAACACCGATGTGGATGTCCTGTCTACCAGCAGGTCTCTCAGCATTCAGAGCTGACTCACCTCAGCTATCCTGTGCCAATGCAGCCGGCAGGGCGGACATCCAGTACCGGATGAAGGGTGTTTTCAACATAAGACGACTCCAGACATGAACAAAGGTGTTGGCAGCTTCCATTATTGAACTTCAGTATGCAGACTACCTCACCCTTTTCGCTCTTGCTGAATGCAACATACAGAACATGCGATCCTGAACACCTACACAGATGCTTATGCACACTTCGGCCTTGGGGTGAATGTATGCAAGAGTCAGAATCGATTCCAGCCTGCCCCAGGATCAGCGACACCTCCACCATCCATCCAACTTAACAGTATTACCCTCTCTAATGTTACCCATCTTCCGCTATCTCGCCTCCCACCCGTCCTCCACCTTGGACATCGATGAAGAGATTCAACATCGGATCAAATGTGCCTTTGGTAGACTCCCTACCCTTGTCTTCAGCTGTAAGGAGCTGAAATTATCTACAAAGTTGCAAGTATATCGAGCAGTGGTCCTCCCCACCTGCTATATTGCAGCTAAACATGGGTCACATACAGGGGTCACCTCAAGGCACTTGAAAACCTTTAAAAATGTAGTCTACGTTTCATCCTCTGAGTTCACCGGGAAGACAAGAGAACAAATGCCAGTATTCTCACCGACACCAACTGTAGGAGCATCGAGGCTACCATTATCCGTGAACAACTACGCTGGATTGGCCATGTTATCTGCATGGACGACAGTAGACTGCCAAAGCAGCTACTTTGCAGTCACCTAACGAATAGTAAATGTAAAGCTGGCAGGGAACTGAAAAGGTTTAAGGATAGTCTAAAGACAAACCTGAAAAAGTGCCAAATCGACCCCTTCACCTGGGAAATGATTACTCCACACCATAACGCCTGGAAGATCACCACACAAGAAGGTGTCAGTACTTTCGAGTTAGCCCGACTGCATACCGAGGAAGACAAGCATCAACGCCGGAAAGATGCTGCCGCATTAGATGTAGCTCTCCACACGTGCAACTTCTGTGACCGACTCTGCCGGTCCTGTATCGGCCTCCTTAGTCGCCTCAGAACAAACCAATGAAGGTGACAGCCTTAATAACTCATATCACTGCATCATAGCTGGATGATCGTCATAGTCGATTCTGAGTGACAGCAAAGTTGTAGAAGGTGGTAGGAGGCCCGGGCGGCGTGGGTGTGTTGGGGTGCCTTCCCTGATTTAAAGTGTTATTGGTGTGGATATACTCAGTTTGTGGGAGCGAGAATTTCACAGTGTGTCGATGAATGTTGGATGTCACCTTGAGCATCATCGCCGACGGCTCTTCTCATTCCTTACGACATTAAACGCAAATATTGCGCGTGTTCACCGGCGATCTTCAAGTAAGCCTGTGAGTGTTTGAATGGTGAGTGGCTGGAGTTGCCAAGTGTCAGTGCCAGTGTGTCGATAGGCCTACTTTAGCAAGGGTGGCATGGCGACTCTCGCCCCTACGGGGCCAAGTGCCTCGCGCTTTCGGTCGCCACCTCAAGTAACGGCCACTTCATGTAGTGCCGGCTGACCAAGTGAGTATATATAACTAATGTTACATCAGCGAGACCATAGAAATGGTGGCTATCTCTGCCAAAGTTACATAAACAAGTGTTAGGTGTGACAACTCTTGCTCCCAGTGGATTATTCTCATGTGTGGATTATCGCCCACATGGGGGGTGCCCGACACAACCACACGCGCGTGTATGCCCCTACTACTCGGACACCGCAGGCCAGGCCGTCACCTCTGTGCCTCATACGCATAAGATCTAGTTTCTTCGTCCGTATGGGCCCATTAGCAGAGGTCGGAGGCGGAAGTATCTGTCGCCCAAGGTGCTGGTCACTATGCCTGGCAACATTCTTTGCTGCATCTGTGCTAGCCCGAACCAAAACTGCACAAATTGTTTTTGTGCGAGAAACAACCGACCATGTGTGGATTGCAGGAAGCTAGACCAGTGTCGGAACCCACGTCGCAGGGAGCCGACACAGGCGGCCATAGTAGATATCGCCGGGACCCAACCACCCGATGATATCCGAAATGATAGCAGTGAGTCTACTCAACCCGAAAATGTAGTACTAATAAATGCTGCTCCCTCAGTAGCAGGTGTCCACGAGGAGAATGAGAGACAGCCGCCTCAGTGGAATGGCATGTCGATGGAAAATGCAGGCGTATGGGTCAAAGAAACCTACTCAGAAATTGTCAAGTGGTCGCCTGCTAGCTTATTTGAACCACCCAAGTGTGCGGCCACCAAAGAAATGATTCAGGAGATGATTCGCTTCATGACTGATTACACTCAGGACCGCTTCCTCGCCCCCCTAGCTCTTCAAATACTGGCAATAATACCACATCTATTTTGTCAGAGGACACACACAAAGGCTAAGCACAAAGAAAATGTGGCAGCAATGAAGAGAAGATTGACAATGTGGCAGACTGGGGCCCTAGATGATCTCCTATGTGAAGCAAGAACACTGCAGGAGAGACTAAAATCTACGGGTGACGGAAAGCAAAACACCGATGACGTGGCAAGAAAATTTGGAAACAAAATGTGTGTGGGAAAAGTGTCTCTCGCGGTAAGATCTCTCACACAGGAATCCTCCGGTGGGGTGATGCCAATATACAGAGAGACATTAAAACTATTGAAAGAGAAACATCCCCCTGCAAGCGAAGATGAAGGCATCAGGTTACAGGGTGACTATATCCCACCAAATGCTGTCCTGTTCGAGAAAATAACAGGAGAGATGGTGTGGAAAAAGGCACTGAAGACTCGAGGAGGAGCCGGCCCTTCAGGTCTGGATGCAAACGGTTGGAGAGTCATCCTCAGCACAAACAAGTTTGGCCCTGTAGCAAGCGATCTCTGCACTGCCATTGCCGCCCTTGCCAGAAAGCTTGCATCCTCTTGCTGCCATCACCTCCAGGCCCTGACGGCCTGCCGCCTTATTCCTCTGGAAAAGAAACCAGGATGTAGACCTATAGGGGTGGGGGAAGTGCTGAGGCGGATCATCGGAAAGTGCATAATGGAGGTGGTAAAGGACGATGTCAGGGCAGCAGCAGGGAACCTACAAGTGTGTGCTGGCCACCAGGCTGGTGGGGAGGCGGCCATTCACGCCATGAGATTGATATTTGAGCAGCGTGATTGTGAGGCCGTTCTCCTGGTGGATGCTTCAAACGCATTCAACATACTTAACCGCAAGGCTGCACTGCACAACATCAAGATCAAGTGTCCTAGCTTTGCGATGTATGTTGAAAATTCGTATAGGAATCCTTCAGACCTCTACATAGTAAACAACAAGGCTCTACGAGGTGATACCATCCTACAGTCGACCGAGGGAACAACACAGGGGGACCCCATTGCAATGGCAATGTATGCATTTGGCCTATCAGTGCTCCAACAAGAAATAAAATTTGAAACAACTGGGGTCAAACAAGTGGCATATGCTGATGACCTTACAGGAGCAGGAAAAGTGGAGTGCATCAAAAAGTGGTGGGACCTGGTAACATCGCGAGGTCCACAAATAGGGTACCACCCAAACGCTAGCAAGTCCTTCCTCATCGTGAAGCCAGAACATTATGAACGGGCTTTGGAGGTTTTTGGCGGAAGTGAGGTCAAAATAACTAAGGACTGCCAAAGACATCTAGGCGCTGTAATTGGCACTACGGACTTCAAGACCGAGTACGTAGCGGGAAAGGTGAATGAGTGGGTTAGCGAAATCCAAGCTCTATCTGAGATTGCTAACACACAGCCACATGCGGCCTTTGCAGCATTTACCCATGGAGTCAAGCATTGCTGGAACTACCTGATGCGTACCATCCCTGAGATCGGACCCCTCCTCCACCCTCTGGAAGAAGCTATCAGGGTCAAGTTCATTCCCAAACTAGTGAAACACCCTGACTTAACCCCAGCAGAAAGAACACTTCTTGCACTTCCACCAAGACTGGGAGGGATGGGATTAACTAATCCAGAGGAGATTGCTGACACTGAACATCAAAATTCACTTAAGCTCACGGCAGCCCTCACTGACCACATAATAGCCCAGAATGCATCAGGGGAAGTGGACACTAGCGAAGTAAATAAGATCCGTAGGGCCATTACAATAGATCGGCAGCACTGCCAAAATGACATGTTGCAGCAATTATTGCTGCAGGTTCCAGAAAATTTGACAAAAAAAGTAGCTATAGCGCAGGAGGTGGGCGCCTCGAACTGGTTTAACTATGTTACCGATAAGGGCAAATGGTTTCAGCCTTAACGAACAAGAATTTACAGATGCCATTGCTCTAAGGTACGGTTGTCCAGTGGATGGTTTGCCCTCCCAATGCGTGTGTGGCTCTTCCTTTGACGGTGATCACGCCATGGTCTGCAAGAAGGGGGGCTTCATTTGCATGAGGCATGACGAGGTAAGGGATCTCACAGCAAATATGTTGAAGGAAATCTGCCGGGATGTCATGGTAGAACCGACCCTCCTTCCACTGGATGGTGAGATCTTCCAACACAGGACTTCAAACACATCTAACGAAGCCCGTGTGGACGTCAGTGCTCAAGAATTCTGGACGCGGGGACAGCGAGCTTTCTTCGACATCAGGATTTTTGATCCCATGGCCACTTGTCACCGTAACCTAGCTCTCGATGCTGCACATAGGAGGAACGAGAACGACAAGAGAAAGGCGTATGGGGAAAGAATTCATAACGTTGATCAAGGCAACTTCACTCCTCTAGTGTTCACAACCTCTGGTGGGATGGGACCAAGTGCAAGATGTTTCTACGCCAGACTTGCGGAGTTGATCTCCGAACAGAAGCAGCAGCCCAGAAGTTATGTTACAGCCTGGATGAGATGTCGACTGTCCTTCTCTCTCCTTCGGTCGGCTTTGCTCTGCTTCAGGGGAACGAGAGCTTCTGCCCCTACTCCGACAATTGCTGCAGATATTGACTATGAGGCTACAGTCACCGAATGCCGCATAGATCTGCGGCTCAACTAATTTAACAAAGATAGGATAGCTTATTATGTATTAGGATATTTAATATTAAGGTAAATAAATGGTGGCGAAGGTGTGGCTATTGGGGGAGGCTGGAGGCCACGGTAAAAAAAAAAAAGTAGTAATACTACTACTACTACTACTACTACTACTACTACTACTACTACTACTACTACTATGTGGCCTCCAGCCTTCCCCAATAGCCACACCTTCGCCACCATTTAATTACCTTAATATTAAATATCCTAATACATATGTAGCTATCCTATCTGTTTCTATCTGTGTTAAATTAGTTGAGCCGCAGATCTATGCGGCATTCAGTGACTAGCCTCATAGTCGATATCTGCAGCAGTTGTCGGAATTGGGGTAGAAGCTCTCGTTCCCCTGAGGCAGAGCAAAGCCGACCGAAGGAGAGAGAAAGACAGTCGACATCTCATCCAGGCTGTAACAAAACTTCTGCGTTGCTGCTTCTGTTCGGAGATCACCTCCGCGTGTCTGGTGTAGAAGCATCTTGCACTTGGTCCTATCCCACCAGAGGTTGTGAACACTAGAGGAGTTAAGCTGCCTTGATCAACGTTTTGGATTCTCTCCCCATATGTCCTTATCTTGTAGTTCTCGTTCCTCCTATGTGCAGCATCGAGAGCTAGGTTACAGTGACATGCGGCCATGGGATCAAAAATCCTGATGTCGAAGAAAGCTCGCTGTCCCCGCGTCCAGAATCCTCGAGCACTGACGTCAACACTGGCTTCGTTAGATGTGTTTGAAGTCCTATGTTGGAAGATCTCACTGTCCAGAGGAAGGAGGGTCGGTTCTACCATGACATCCCGGCAAATTTCCTTCAACATATTTGCTGTAAGGTCCCTTACTTCGTCATGCCTCATGCATATGAAGCCCCCTTTCTTGCACACTATGGCGTGATCGCCGTCATAGGAAGAGCCACACACGCATTGGGAGGGCAAACCTTCTACTGGCCGACCGTACCTTAGAGCAATGGCATCTGTAAATTCTTGTTTGTTAAGACTGAAACCATTTGCCCTTATCGGTAAAGTAGTAAACATTCGAGGCGCCCACCTCCTGCGCTATAGCTACTTTTTTTTTCAAATTTTCTGGAACCTGCAGCAACAGTTGCTGCAACTTATCATTTTGGCAGTGCTGTCGATTTGTCATAATGGACCTACGAATCTCGTGTACTTCACTGGTATCGACCTCCCCTGTTGCGTTCTGGGCTATTATGTGGTCCGTGAGGGCTGCCGTGAGCTTAAGTGAATTTTGATGTTCGGTGGCTGCAATCTCCCCCAGATTGGTTAGTCCCATCCCTCCCAGTCTTGATGGAAGTGCAAGAAGTGCTCTTTCTGCTGGGGTTAAGTGAGTGTGTTTCACTAATTTGGGAATGAACTTGACACTGATAGCTTCTTCCAGAGGGTGGAGGAGGGGTCCGATATCAGGGATAGTACGCTTCAGGTAGTTCCAACGATGCTTGACTCCGTGGGTGAATGCAGCAAAAGCCGCATGTGGCGCTGTGTTAGCAATCTCAGACAGAGCTTGGATTTCACTAACCCACTCATTCACCTTTCCCGCTACGTACTCGGTCTTGAAGTCCGTAGTGCCAATTACTGCGCCTAGATGTCTTTGGCCGTCCTTAGTTATTTTGACCTCACTTCCGCCAAAAACCTCCTTTGCCCGTTCATAATGTTCTGGCTTCACGATGAGGAAGGACTTGCTGGCGTTTGGGTGGTACCCTATTTGTGGACCTCGCGATGTTTCCAAATCCCACCACTTTTTGATGCCTTCCACTTTTCCTGCTCCTGTAAGGTCGTCAGCATACGCCACTTGTTTGACCCCAGTTGTTTCAAATTTGATTTCTTGTTGGAGCACTGATAGGCCTATTGCATACATTGCCATTGCAACAGGGTCCCCCTGTGTTGTTCCCTCGGTTGACTGTAAGATGGTATCACCTCTTAGGGCCTTGTTGTTTACTATATAAAGGTCTGAAGGATTCCTATAGGAGTTTTCAACGTACAATGCAAAGCTTGGACACTTGATCTTGATGTTGTGCAGTGCGGCCTTGCGGTTAAGTAGGTTGAATGCGTTTGAAGCGTCAACCAGGAGAACGGCCTCACAATCGCGTTGCTCAAATATCGTTCTCATGGCGTGAATGGCAGCTTCCCCTCCAGCTTGTTGGCCGGCACAAACTTGCAGGTTCCCTGCTGCTGCCCTGACATCGTCCTTTACCACCTCCATTATGCATTTTCCGATGATTCGCCTCAGCACTTCCCCCACTCCTATTGGCCTACATCCTGGATTCTTATCCAGGGGAATGAGGCGGCAGGCCGTCAGAGCATGAAGGTGATGGCAGCATGAGGATGCCAGCTTTCTTGCAAGGACGGCAATGGCCGTGCAGAGATCACTTGCTGCGGGGCCAAACTTGTTAGTGCTGAGGATGACTCTCTATCCGTTTGCATCCAGACCTGAATGGCCGGCACCTCCCTGAATGTTCAGTGCCTTTTTCCACACCATCCCTCCTGTTATTTTCTCGAACAGGACAGCATTTGGTGGGATATAGGCACCCTGAAACCTGATGCCTTCATCATCACTACTACTACTACTACTACTACTAAGAAGAAGAAGAAAAAGAAGAAGAAATTTATTAATGATAACATGACAGCCAGAAGGCTGAAAATATACAAAGAACAGAGATGATAACTTACATAAAGGTTAAAGAAACTAAACTTGCATTCCCTAGAAAGACGAAGAGTGCGGGGAGATATGATAGAAATATTTATGTGGGTGAAAGGAATCAATAAAGGCGATATAGATGAAGTTCTTTTAATATCCGAGCAGGATAGGACTCGTAGCAATGGATTTAAGTTGGATAAGTTTAGGTTTTGAAGGGAGATAGGAAGGAACTGGTTCACAAATCGGGTGGTGGACGAGTGGAACAAGCTTAGCAACTTTGTAGTAAGTGCTGGAACGCTGGAAAGTTTTAAAATGAGGCTAGATAGATTCATGGATGATAGAGAGTGGTAGTAACTCTCGACAGGAGCTGCCATGCACAGGCCAACCGGCCTGTTGCAGACTCCTTATTTTCTTATGTTCTTATGTTCTTATATAGTGAAATCGGGGAGTAGGTCACTTTATTGGCAAAAGCTTTCAATACAAAAAATATAGGAAACATAGAATCAACATATAGATTAACTATAGAACTGGCACTGTGGGAACTGGTCTTGTAATCATTATTGTGACCTGATTTTGGCGCCAACAAAGTCCTTCCTACTGTTTGGATAGCCGTCGTACCAAGGTGCTAAGCCGCTCCCTCACTACAGCTGCAGATGTTTAGCACCTCCACTATGTGGTCCGGATAGGTCCTTCAGCTCACACTGGGTGTTGGAGGTGGTTTTTGTTCCTCATGCGATGTAGTTAGGAATTCATAGTTCCTCACCTGGGTGGAGTAGGGAGTTCTCATTTCTCTCCCGATGTAGTTTGGAGTCTGTAGGTTATGTATCAAAGCTACTGTGCCGAGTAGCAACCTTGTATATAAGCTACTGTGCAGAGTAGCATCTATATATATATAATTACGTGGCAACACTGCCCCAAGGTTGCTATATGGCAAGGCAGTCTCACTCTGACTCTGTGGGCCGTGCATGGCACACGCAAGTCACCACTTGTATTTCTCCTATCTGAATAAATGGACTTCAGTGTTACCCGGTGTTTCCCTACCCATCACTGCATTCTTCAGGGAACACTTGGAACCTTCATGGCGCAGTGAGTAGGATCAGTGGACTTTCAAGTGTGTGAACAATGCCGACGGTTACATCTGCCGGCGATGTGCGTGTCGACTAGTGTGTCGTGTTGTGTTGCGTCGTGTTTCGCCGCGACGTGCAGTGTTGCGCCATCACAGTGCTTTTTAGTGACGGTGGCAGTGTTAGTGTCAGTGTATTAGTGTATCTAGAGCTGAGAGTTGAGCATTGGCCTCTTTTTTGTGGTACCCACGGAGCACGCAGGCATACACCCTTCTCGTGTGACATCCGGGGAGACACTGACGTTCTTGCCTCCGCGGCGGCTCCAGCCTAAGGCCACCGCATCTGCTGTCTCAGACACACACAGACACACACACACACACACACACACACACACACAAACACACACACGCACGCACGCACTCACGGACAGAACAGTGGACTCTATAAATTATTTCTGCGCTGTTTATGTCATATATATGTGGTTCGAGCTGATGAGGCGCCACTTTATATACCAAATAGCGCAGTTCAAGCATAGTAAGATGGGCGGTAAGAAGGGACAACGTCAAGATGGGAGACACGACTCCCCAACATCTTCTCCTCTACCAGGCACAGATGGAGCTTCTGCGCCCACTGCCCCTCATCCTTCACCTACAGCGACGGACATTGCAACAATTCTGAGGTAGATGGATCACAGGGACCAGAGACGCAGAGAGATGGAACTTCAGAGGGAGGAGACACGAAGAGAGGAGGAAAACGCGCGCTTTGATGTAATATTGGCGACCCTGGCGCTAACCCACCTTCCCTCACTCACTCACCAAGGCGCCAGTACCCTCCCTCCTCCACCACACCAGCGTCCTCCAGGTACTCTTGCTACTCCAACAGCTCCCAAGGCATCTGTTCAACCCCCACCCGCCCTCTCACCAGACGTCACGTTTCAGCTTTTTCGTGAGTGGAGGCGGCGTTGGACAGATTACTCCACGATGGTGGACCTTGACAGCATGCCTCCAAACAAACAGCTCATCCAACTGCGGATGAGTTTGTCGCTGGAGACCCAAAGAGTTTTGGAGCATACGTTGCAAGTGCCTCCCGATTCTACCTCTTCAGTGACGGATCTCCTCGACCTTTTGCAGGAGCATGTTAAGGGTCGGAATAACGAGGCTTTGCGTCGCCGCCCCTTCACCAGCTGCAAGCAGGCGGAGAATGAATACTTTGACGACTATTTTGTACGCTTGAAGAGTTTGTCAGAGGAGATCGACGTCTGCAAGGCGCACAGCCGGGAATGTGAGGAAGCCTGGATCAAGCACGGGATCTTGGCAGGTGTCAGACAAGAAGAGTTGGTGCAGTGACTCATTCCCCTGTACGCCTCCTCCACACTCCAGGTGGTAGTGACTGAATGTCGGTCATACGAGGCCGCCAAGTCCGCCACCTCTGCCTTACAGGCCCCACCTGCTGTGAGGGCTATCTCGCAATACAAGAAGGGTAAGAAGGCGGCCAACAACGTGAAGGCTGCCGCACGTTCTTCCACGCCCCCGCCTAGTGCTTCCTGTGGCAGCTATGGAAAGCAGCATGGCCACAAGACATGCCCGGCCGCCGACGCACTGTGTCGTGGATGTGACCGTAAGGGCCACTGGTCTAACACAGACAAGTGCCCTGCACGAGGCCACAAGTGTCAGGCCTGCGGTCGCTATGCACACTACGACAAGTGCTGCTGCCAACCCAAGCCCAAAAGCCCGAGACGAGGAGGAAAGCAGCGCACTTCCCTCAGGGTGGTTCGCACGCAGCCCCCTTCAGATGGCCCACGCAGCCCCAAGCAGCAGCTGAGTCACATCAGAAGGGTGGACTCGACCACACGCCCCAGGGCTACCCCTTCCCCTACCATCCGCGTCGCCGTCACACACGGTGATGTGTCGGGTCACATCGAGGTGATACCGGACACCGGCGCTGATACTATGGTGATAAGCCTGAAGCACCTCCAGAAACTGGGCCCGCCGCCGCAGCTGCAATACTACAATGAGGACGGTTCCCAGATGCCGGATGCTGTGGGCTCCTTTCAAGCGATCACCTACGGCGACAGGTCGTGCCATGGATGGATCGACGTGAGCCTACTCTCGCTACACCCTTGTTGTCGTGGGAGCACTGCAAGGAGTTAGGTGTGGTGCTCAGAGACTTTCCCGAGCAGATCCCAGCCGCTCGGTACACCGCCAGCAGGGTGCGTGAGTCAACGAGCAACGCGCCTGGCACTGCCGCACAGAGCTGCCCAGAACCCGACTCCACTCCCACCCACACAGGACGCTCCCCTGCCCAGATCCTATATGGTCACCCTCTCCACTCTTGCGTTCCTGCACACGCCAAGGCCTTTGCGAAGGAGTGGCAGACCAGAGCCGAGAGCTGCGACCGCCGCGCCGCCACACGTGCCCAGGACACCAAGGCTCGGTATGACGACCGTGCGAGCCCTCTTCAGCCGCTGGAGATTGGTGCCCATGTCCGCGTCCAGGACCCGACGACGACACGTTGGGACAAGGTGGGCATAGTGATGGGCGTCGGCCAGTCGCGGGACAACAAGGTCAGGATGCCGAGCGGCCGCTTCTGGTGGAGGAACCGCCGCTTCCTCCGACCAGTCCCACCCCCTGCTGCTGGCCCCCTAACAGAGGACGAGTCCCCTACACCTCACGAGGATCCACCCCACAGTGCACCTCGACGCTTGGAGCGACTCAGGACTAAGAAGTCCGCTCAAGACAAAGACTATGAGCGTGAGGGGGGGAGGGAGATGTAGGTTATGTATCTAAGCTACTGTGCCGAGTAGCAACCTTGTATATAAGCTACTGTGCCGAGTAGCATCTATGTATATAATTACGTGGCAACACTGCACGTGTTATGTGGCAACATTGCCCCGAGGCTGCCATATGGCAAGGCAGTCTCAGTATGACTCTGTGGGCCGTGCATGGCACACGCAAGTCACCACTGGCATTTCTCCTATCCGAATAAATGGACTTCAGTGTTACCCGGTGTTTCCCTACCCATCACTGCATTCTTCAGGGAATACTTGGAACCTTCAGAGTCTTTCTTGGCTTTTCATCTTGTGTTAGTGGTGGCGAATGTACGGCGAACCCTGGGTGTGTCTGGTCCGCGTCAAGTCAACATTGACCGCTAAGCATTGGTTGTCACTCTAACAGTTGTTTCTTTCTTTCTAGTTGAAATTATCACTTTTGTATATCACTTGTGGGTTGGTCGTAAATCTTTGCACTATACTGTTGGTGGAAGGATGTTGATAAATCCAGGTGGTGGAGGAGATGGGGAAGGGGAAAGCTGAACAGACCAGGTTGGTAGCTTTCTTCAAGGCCTAAAAGACCACGGCCGCCTTAGCGGGCAGCACCAAGTACAGTAGGGGGCAGGGAAAAAACACTTTTATTTGAGTTGCAGGCTGCACTTTTCAGGCATCGTTTGTATGGCTGTAACAAACACCTGTGCCAAATTTCATGCCATTTCATGCATACTTACCCTGCCGCATCGCGAACGACTTTTTGTCAACTTTTAGTGCATACCAAAAATTAGGTGTCATTTAATGTTTTCCAGGATAATGATAAATTTTACATGGGTGACATCGATTTAATTCACATGTTATTTTACAGGTACACCGTATAGAAAATCATTACAAGTTCATATTGAAATTCTTTTTTGTGCGGAACCTTGGCATCATTTTCCTAGACAATAATCTTTGCCTAATATATCCATCTCTCGATTCGTATCCCGTCACTTCAGTGCAAGCTTCAGTCATCACTTTTATGCCTCTCTCGACCGCCTGAGTGCTGTTTGGCCACTTGGGCACCACTAATGGTGTCTCAAGAATGTCATTAACCTGTAGATTTGACAGAGAAGCAATGTAAGGAGGTTCAGTCTTGAGTTCATTCCTCCAGTTAATCATGGAATGATAGTTTTTTGCTTGCCACTTTAGTTTCGGAGTCACCACCTTTCTCATGTTGACTACAGGAGGCACATCCTCATTCCCATCTCCATCTTTACCCTCCTCATCAGTATAGTTTAACAAATTCTCGTCAACAGCAGCATCAGAATCTTCCTCCTCCTCTTCAGATCTGCCAGTGCATTCTTCCTTTTGCTGATTCTCCTCTCTAATTTTTCTTATCATTGAGACAGCTTTTTCTCTAACAGTCATGTCCTCATCTGCACACATACCAAGAAGAAGTTGATCTGTGTGGGCGAAGTATGCATTTCTCTGGACAGCCTTCTTCACTATCGTCTCCTCCTCACTATTCAGGTGTTTCATATATAGCAGGGACTGGAATACGTTCCTTGAGCCGTGTGTTACGTAAGGGTGTATCTTGATGTAAAACCACATTGGAGCACTGAACTTTATTATTGTAATGACAATTCTTTTCAACTCATGGCTGGGTCTTGATGTTGCTACATACAGCCTGAGGATTCTACTCCATAAGGTGTTCCACCTTGACACACAGGGAGGACCTGGCTCAATAGCAGCCAAGTCATCTTCAACAACACCTGTGATAACTCCTTTACAAATCCTATACAGGTATTTCTGATCCCAGGACAGATCTTTCTCCACTTCATCATTAAACACAGGGAAATCAGGGAAACTGACTGGCTGGAAGGCGACAACTGGAAGCTCAGACAAAGACTCCTTGATCTGCTTTCCAATGGGACCACGCCAATGCTCAGGACCACTTGGTTTACCATCATAGTGATAAAAAACTGCGCGGAAAGGCAGCTCATTTCCGTGAAGCTGACATATGAAATAATGGAGCGGGTGACCAAGTAACATTTCAAGATGATGAATGACTCCATTTTCTGATCCTACATTTACATTGGTTCCATCACAACCAACACACACAATGGGCTGCTGGGTTAGATTTTTCTCCACCAGAAACTCGTGAATAGTTTTGGCAATCTGCTTTCCGTGTCCAGTCTTGGGAGTCACATGTGTGAGATATTCATTGCCAGGCTCAACCATGATGACATAATGATCTTTCACCATCATCCTCGAACTCCATTTCTCGGTCTTCTCATTCTTTATCATCACACGAGTGGCGGTCTTCTTACCATCAAAATAGAGTGACGTCAAATTATCTAAACTAGCCATCTCAATTTCTTGCCTCTTAAATCGGTATTTTTGTCTCGCATCCCGCAGCTTATGTGGTCCAATAACCTGACTCTTGTCATCCTTTGTGATAATGCCATAGTCAGTTAAGGTGGCAGTAGCAATGGCAGCTCCAGCACAATCACTAATCAAGTATCGGTCACAAGCGGCAGCCAGTGTAGGGAGTCTTGTCCGGTTCTGTGAACTGGTGTCTGTCAGAGCCCTTGGATCAGGGACAAAATCAGCATCAGTATTGACGAGAGGAATATCTCTTGAATCATCTGAATTATCCTCAACATAAGGAATATCTCCAGCTACCAGATATCTATGTTTTTGCTCAAGCTGTCTCCTAACTCTGTCCGCATCATGCGCCAACTTACCCAGGTCTCCCCTACATTACAGTACAGTAACACAACATTGAGAAATGAAATGAGAAAAGGCTGATAATCAATATAGACATAGCACCATACTCATCTGCAACAAGACAACTTAAATGAAATAAGAGATATGAAAAAAAAGTTGATAAACACTGAACAGAACATTGCACCGCCACAGCGGCTGTTTGGCTAGTACTGTAGGTAAATTTAAAAATTTTAGTAGAAAATGCGGCAGACTAAACCTCGACATATCAGCTTCAAATTTGGCATGGAGTCTTAGATATGTATAAGGAACAATGCCTGAAGAGTGCAGCTTTGAGCAAAATTTCACTGCCCCCTAAAGTACAGTACGTTCTCGCCCCATGAACATAAGAACATAAGAATGGAGGGACCTGCAGCGGGCCTAGGCTGAAGACGGTGTGTGTGTGTGTGTGTGTGTGTGTGTGTGTGTGTGTGTGTGTGTGTGATAACCGTAATCTTTTGTTTACATAATTTACGTGAGACTAGTAGCGGTATTTGTAAACGAACACACTTCTAAGTAAACGTTCACACACACACACACACACACACACACACACACACACACACACAGACACTTATACTGCAGTATTCACAAACAAAAGCCAAACACACTGAACACACCCATATATACAATAAACTATTCAATAAATCACAGATAATACAACCCAATATCCGATGACTCGTTTCCCTCTGTCTTATACATTTCATTATTTTCATCATAGTCGCACTAACTTGATTACATAGAGTTGGGTGCTTGGTTTCACTCCCGGATAGCTCTTACAAGGCGCCCAAAATCGGTAACGAATAGCCTGTTTACCTGTATATGGGCCGACCCATTATCGTCTCTCAGGTAGAGAGGCTTAGTGTTGAATAGGACATCGCTTTCTGTAAGATGCAGCTTGTTAGCAACACGTTAAGATCCGATTGAAGTACTATGTAGTGGATGGCCAGTGATTCCTTTGTTTACGAGAGTGTACACTAGTGGTTTATCGAGATTGCAAGACTAATAACAGCATAGAAGAGAGATATGATCTGTAATATTTGGTGCTTTTAAAAAAATGAAAATAAATTACATGGTGTTTTTTTAAAACACTGTTGGTGAGCGTGAGGAAAGTTACTACTGTATACTCTAAAAGTACGATGTTCCGGATGGCTAGTTTGTTTACAATGACTATTGGGAGAATTTCATCAAGATTAAGTAGGAAAGAAATTAAGTACATAAAGGATAATTATGAATGTAGCTAAGTGGGATTAGAGAAAGATAAATTAAAACCTTCATCTCCTTGAAAGGAATAATAAAGGCGATATAGAGGAAGTTTTATTAAGAGCCGAGCAGGATAGGACTCGTAGCAACGGATTTAAGTTGGATAAGTTTAGGTTTAGGAGGGAGATAGGAAGAAACTGGTGCACAAATAGGGTGGTAGATGAGTGGAACAAGCTTAGCAACTTTGTAGTAAGTGCTGGGACGCTGGAAAGTTTTAAAAGGAGGCTAGATAGATTCATGGATGATAGAGGGTGGTTGTAACTCCCGACAGGAGCTGCCATGCACAGTAGGGTGTGTCATACGGAGGCGAATTTTTTTTTTTTTGAGTTTGAAAAATCGGCCCATGGTATTAATGATGTAGTTCTATCTGCAAAATCATGTGATATCTTCAGATTTGAAAAGTTTTCATTTTTTGCTAGGTAAATTTTAACTTGAAATCTTATGAAAATTCAGTATTCCCACCCTTTTACCAACACCACTAAATAGCTTATTTAAAGTAAAGTAAATGTATCAGGTTAATTTATTAGGATGAAAATGATCCAGAATAGTGAAACGAATGATCTTGACACATTTATTAAATTTAATATTCCTTTAGAAAACAAAATCATCAAATACAAAAACCGGTTTTACTACTACGACCCGGTGTTGCTGCACACCATAGAGAACATGTCTTTCTTGCTCTGTTTCTACTCATCACCTCTCTGCTGACCACCTGAGCTCGGATGTAGCCTTCCCTCCTCTCCTGGCTGTACACGTGACTGCTGGCCTCGCTCACTTGCTGTACACAACGCTCTATACTCTGGGTGTGCGAGGGCCAGGCAGGGACATGCATGGGGCTGTCCAGGAAAGCTCTGACTTGAACATTGGTGAGGCTGCAGGTAAGAGGGGGCTCACTGCCAGCCTGGATGTTATCCAGATCTATGAGATCTGTGAGGGTCTTGGCACCTAGATTGACTTCAGGAGTCTTCCTGACCCTGAAGGAATCGTCACCAACTGATTCGTCATGCCCAGATCCTCTCATAAGTCTCATATCCAAGATCTTTTTGACTGCCACTCTTCTCTCCTCCTCATCCTTACTGCAGAGCATTGTCTGCAGAACTGCCTCGGATGAGCATACCAGGAAGATCTCCTCACAGTCTGCTCCACAATCTGAACAACCTTCCTTGGCTGACTCCTCAGGAGCCAAGCTGGAAGAGAACATGCCCGGACCTTCGGAGAACGATGACTTGACCTTGGTGTTGAACCAATTTGGCAAGTAGACACTCACGATGAATTGGACAATAAGTCTCAGGTTGTGAAGCTGGTTCCCTTTCAGTTTATGATGAGCGACCCAAATTCTTCAGAACCTGAGAGCCGTTGTGAGCCACCTAGAATGTGAGACTGGACCTATCTGCAGGTAAGCAAGTCTATAAGGCATGACCCCAGTTTTGATGGCACTGCAAATCATGTAACCATAGTACTGGTCAGTACTCGGGCCGTCAATGACAGTATGTGCAAGCTCAACGAGTGGAGGGCCAACTGTGATTTTTTCAAAGCTCGTTTTTATTTCTAACTCAGTGGCAGAGTCCAGCATCTTGCCAAGAGGACCAGACCATCTGTTGTTTGAAAGAGTCTTGCCATCCAGCTCCTGGATTAGATGTCTGAGTGGCAACTCGTTGGTGTGGAGGTCACAAACAATCCAGACCAGCTTCCTCCCAATCTTCCGCTCTATCCACTGTATGACCCCCCCTTGCCACCCTGTGTTCGTGTTGGTGCTGTCCCCTCCAATAGCCTGCAGGGTCTGGTCTACGTTCCTCTCTGTGAGCCAGTTCACAATGTTATCTGCCACTATCTCAGCTGGTTTCCTGATGTCATCTTTCTCTGGAGTGAAATGCCACAAATACTTCCCTCCTGGTTCACTGCAGCAGGAGTAGTGTTCCTCCTTCACCATGACAGGGAACAACTTGTCAGAATCTCCAACTTTCATGAACACTTTAGTGTCATCCCTTCTCCCATCAAAGAACAAACAATTGATTCCATTTTCTCTTATCCCCTTATCAAACTCCTCTTCTAGGTTACTGACAAGTTTCTCCTGAGCTCTCCTTACTTTGTTATGATCTATCACCAGGTGAACATCATCAGGTGTTATCAAACCACCGTCAATCCAGGCAGCTGTTGCTATCTCTGCAGTTTCTCTGAGACCAGTGTGGTGTCGCATGCTGGCCAGAGCTATGCTCGGGATATCTTTCCTATTTCGAATCTTATGCCTGTAAGGTTTGGGATCATTATTTTCTGGGTTAGGGACAAAGTCACCATTCTCCTGGTCAGCACTCGGATCAGCCATGGGGAAGTCATTAAACTCTGAATCAGCTTGACTCCAATCATCGGCCTTTTTTACCTCATCCTGGGCCTTCTCTAGTCTCTTTTCCTCGGCAACTCTTCTCCTCTTCTGTCTCTCTGTGGCAGCCTCCTGTCTCTTGGACTCCGGAATATCTTGGCTAGAAATCATGAGAGCCCCTATACTGCCAGTCTTCTCTCTCTGTGCTTTGACAAATGCCAGTTCGATCACAGGAATCTTCAGTTCACGCTTGCAAATACAGGAGATGTGGGCGTCGGATTTACAGTCACGATCGCATCCAAACTCAGGACAGAGAACAATTGGGCACTTGCAAGTAATTATGTCAAATAACTGGTCCAGTTGCTTGGCAAAGCTGTCCTTAACTGCAAGCTTTCCTCTCCCAAGAGAGATATCTCTTGCCTTTTCCCAACTGGCTAGCAGTCTCTCACTAATCTTCTTCTGACTTGTTATGACTGGAGGCTTGAACTGAGCGTTAGCCAGAGTGTACTGTGCCAAGACAGCTTTGGTCATATCACTGGCAATGTCTTTGTTTGTGTAAGTTCTTTGGTTCTTTTCACTGATTTGCCTGATTAAAACACCGTATCTCAAAGCATCTCTCAATGTAGGCAACTCCGGCTTCAGGAGCTCTCTCCCAGACCCAAGATAGTGACTGAGATGGCTGGATTTTTGGTTACCTCGTCCTGACACAAGCAGCCATCGCAAATATTATCAACTTATAAATGCATCAAAATCTGAAACAGAAAAAAATATTGTTAGTTGGTTGTTAAAGAATGAAGTCAGAAAGCAATGTTCACTATTTAATTGTAATGCACTAATGCAGCTGTACGTTAGATTTTCGATAAATTTCACGCTAAAATTTACCTTACAAAAAGGTTGCAAAATATTGAAACTTAAATTATTTTCTGTTTATATACACTAAAATCTACCAAAAAAGTGATGGGCCATTAGTTTTAGCTGATCTTCCCTACTATGACACACCCTATTGCATTGGCCTTCTTTGATGACGATGTTCTCCCAGCAGTGAAGGACCGCATGTTGGAAGCTATGAACATCGTTATTGGAGAACAAAAGCCTGTCAAACGGGTTACAATCAATTCAGACACACTCCAAGTGAAGAACGTATATGATTTCACGACAAAGAACACAGTCATTTTTCAAAAAGCTCAACTTGAATACAGATTTCCTGGCCTTCCCAGTAGAACAGTGGAAAGATGATCCTGGCTTCCAAAATGCAAAAGCCAGTGTACAAGCTTTGTCTGTGATCAATGATCATGCAGAAAGAGGAGTAGCCTTAGTCCAAGATTTCTCAGGCAGCATCACCAAGGACGAACAGCAACTGCAGTATCTACTGCAGGCAGTTGCTGACCACAGGAAATCATTCCCTAATGCCCTCAAGCAGACCTTACTGGGCGACAAAGAGTGAGACTGGTCCTCATGCGACCCCTGCCTTGAGCAGCTAATACCCACTTAGACTAAGTGGGGGGGCCCAGGCTTGGGGGCTAGGAAATGATGTGTTATGAACATTAAGCATAGGCATAATATTGTTAAATTTCATTTGACTTGAGCAACCTCTAATTATTAAGATATTTAAAAAATATTTTACAGGCAATGTTTCTACCCCAAATGGAAACTTTTGCCAGGGTCTGTGACAAAAAAATGGCAAATTTTGTTTTTTGCCCCAAAATAAGGACCACCTAATATATATATATATATATATATATATATATATATATATATATATATATATATATATATATATATATATATATATATATATATATATATATATATATATATATATATATATATATAGGTTGTATACATAATGTTTTACATAAGAAATTTGTTTCAAACATTCCAAAAAGATTTGAAACAGCCTTGATAAACTTGAAAAGAAATAAGAATATCCATATTACCAAGGCTGATAAGTCTAATGCTATTGTAATTTTGGATAAAAGTGACTACAATGATAAGATGAATTCATTACTTAGTGATGAAAGCACGTATTGTGAGCTTACGAAAGATCCCCTGGAAAATATTAATAAGTTATCTAATTCCAAAATGAAGATGTTATTGAAAAAGAACCCCGATCTCATCAAACAGCTCTCTCAAATCAATCCCACTTTACCTTATATGTATGGATTGATCAAAACACACAAGCTTAATAATCCATTACGTCCTATCGTGAGTTCTGTGGGTTCTGTTACTTACAAATTATCCAAGTGGCTGGTAAAGATGCTATCCCCTCTTACAGGCCAAATATCTAATTCACATATACACAATAGCAGTGATTTAATTGATAAACTCAAGAAACACAATGAACCTTGCGAATTAATAAGTTTTGATGTAAATTCACTGTTCACTAGAGTACCTGTGAAAGACCTACTTTCATTTCTTAAAGATAAATTACAACTGTTAGATTTAACTATTGAACATGATACTTTCCTCAAATTGATAGAGTTATGCGTAACTGACAATGTGTTTAGAGCAAATGGGAAGTTCTACAAGCAAATATTTGGCATGAGCATGGGTAAATTGTCTTTCTGCTCCTCTAGCCTGTATTTATATGGAGTTTTTGAGTCTAGATTACTACCCAATATAGTGGACTTTATTCCTCCATGGTATAGATATGTAGATGATGTTCTTTGTCTTTGGCCTAGAAACAGTGACCCATTGGAATTTTTAGACAAGCTTAATGATATTGTCCCAAGTATCACATTCAAAATTGAAAGAGAAATAAATGGATCCCTTCCATTCCTTGATATGCTTATCATGAGAAATGGCCAAAACTACAAATTTAAGGTATACAGTAAGCCCACACAGGTAGACAGTTTCATACACATTTTATCGAATCACCTGGAGTCTACCAAAATGTCAGTTTTTTCTGCTATGTTCTTAAGATGTCTGCGTAGTTGTGACTCAGAATTTATTGACGATGAATTGAAACACATTCGTTCCGTTACACAGAAACTCGGGTACCCTTCTGTGTTTGTTGATCGTTGTTTTAAAAGGGCTAAAAAATCCTTTCATTCCTCTCAAACCAGGCAAATTCCTACACTTAAGAATATTTTGACTCTGCCCTATCGTAATGAATTTGTCCCCTTAGTTCGGTCCCTCAAGCTACTAAATATTAATGTTGTTTTCAAGTATGACTCAACCATTACCAATATGTTAATAAGAAATAGCCCAAGTTTGAATGTGAATGGAAGTGTTTATTGTATTCCATGTAGCAAATGTAATTGTAATTATGTAGGACAGACAGGAAAAACACTGCAGCTCAGAATCAAACAACATAAGTATAATATCAGAACAGCATCTGAAAGCAGTGCCTTGTTCGTTCATGTTAGGAATAATAATCATCCCATTGCTTGGGAAAAAAGCTTAGAAGTATTTAAATCATCTTGTGTCACAGAAAGACTTCTGGTTGAAGCTAGTTTGATTAAGAAATGAAAATCAATAAACCTTAGTGATGGTCAGTTCAAAACTGATAATATGTTACATAAATTTATTTGTCAGTGGCCCAAGGTTAATAACGCTTTGAAAACCTTTGATCTAGATGTATGATAGTTATTTAGTGGGTCCCTTATTTTTGACCTGACTAGTCACGTCACCCCCCTTCTCTTAAGCTCCTCTACGTGTGTGTTGGTGTGGGGATTAGTGGATGACATCATTATGACCTGACCTCATGTTTTTAAGGTCACCCTGTATATTTAAGCCTTTCTCTGTCCATGTAATCCAGTTGCCTCTGAAGATGTCTTGAATAAAGACGAAAGCTAAGGTGCTCCGTTGTTTCCCTTTTCCCGTGTGATTTTATCAAGATATATCTTATCCACGTTTTCGTTGTGGATCTACATGAAATATATATATATATATAAGAATGTAGGAAACTGGCATAGGCCTATTGGCCCATACTGGGCAGTCCCATTTACACCCAACCCCTATTGCTTATATATCCATCCAACCTATGTTTGAAGCTATCCAGCGTATTCCAGTTTATGATGATATTTGGTAACTTATTCCACTCATCCACTACTCTCTTTCCAAACCAATATTGACCTATTTCACGCCTAAATGTAAATTTGTTTAATTTAAAACCATTGTTACGAGTTCGCTCCTGGTTGGATAGTTTGAGCACCTGTGTAATGTCCCCTTTGTTTTGCCCTGACTTCCATTTATACTGCACCCCTCAATCATATCCCCCCTCACTCTACGTCTCTCGAGGGAGTGCAAATTAAGAAGCTTTAACCTATCTCTGATGTACTCAAGGTTCCTAGTGCCTGGGATTAATCTTGTCATTCTCCTCTGAATTCTTTCCAAGGAGTCTATATCCATTCTGTAATACGGTGACCAGAATTGAACTGCGTAATCCAAATGGGGTCTCACAAGCTCAAGAAAAAGTTTTAAGATAACCTGGTTAGTCTTGTAACTAACACTCCTTTGTATGAACCCAAGTACTCTATTAGCCTTGTTTCGAGCAAATACACAGTGTTTACTTGGCTTAAGATTCCTACTTATCATTACTCCTAAATCTTTCTCGCAGTCTGATTTCTCAATAACATCGTTGTTCATCTGGTATCTGGTTTCTCTGTTTACATCTTCTATACTGAGTACTTTACATTTATTCACATTGAATCTCATCTGCCATTTTCAGACCATTCGAAATTTTTTTTAGATGTTCCTGTAGTTTTGCGGAGTCATCGTCAGATTTAATTACACGCCCTATTTTAGTGTCATCAGCAAATTTACTTATGTTGCTGTCTATGCCGATATCTATGTCGTTTATGTATATAATAAATAATAATGGTCCGAGTACTGAGCCTTGGGGAACTCCACTAGTGACGTTGCTCCAGTGGGATTTAGTGCCGTTAACGCTCACTCGCTGTTTCCTGTCCTGTAACCACGACTTAATCCATTTTAGAATATCTCCTTTATTGCCATGAGCCTCTATTTTTCTTATTAGTCTTTCGTGGGGGACTCTGTCGAAGGCTTTGCTAAAGTGGAGATATACCACATCATAATTGTGCCCCTCATCCACTGATTCGAAAACAGGTGAAAAGAATGTTGATAGATTACTTAGACATGAACGCCCGCTTATGAAGCCATGTTGTGAATCATTGATCAACTTGTGCTTCTCCTGGTGATTTCGAATAGAGTTTGAAATTATTGCTTCCAGTAATTTGTCTACAATTGATGTTAAACTGATTGGTCGTTAGTTAGAGGATAGTGATCTATCTCAGTTCCGTGCATAGAAGACAGACGTCTCCAGCATCCAACTTGTATATGTGTCTTCCTCCTCTACCTAGTATCCTAAGAAGATCTCCAGTACCTGACACAGTACCTGACCCAGCTCAGTTGCTACCTGACCCAGCTTGGAGAAGGACGTTAGTGACCAAGGAAAATGGTCGCCTTGGATCGTTGTGTCTTGGGGGAAGAGGAGAGTAGTGTGGGGAAAGACGACCTCCTGGCCACTCTGTTAAGGCAGCTGGGGCAGTTGAGGAGTGAGGTTGACACTCTAAATGGGGAAAATGAAGCCCTCAGGACTGAACTCCTCCCTCCTCCCTCTCATCCTTCTAGCCTCTTTCGATCTTCCTTCCCTCCCTCATTCACACCCTATCTCCCTCCCTCCTATCCTTCCCCCTTCCTCTCTCTTTTTGTCACCTCGATAAATTAACCTAACCCATGGCTATTTAATATCTAATCTCTCATTGCCTAACCTAACCTAACCAGTCAGATACCAGCGAGCTAACGGATAACGACAGAGAAATGAGAAATAATCTGAACAGATATTTTTCAGCAGTTTTCTCCACAGAAAATTTAAACATGATATCCAAGGCACCGACTGTATACAGAGATAGTGAAGAAAATAGATTAAGTGAGATAGTAGGAACTAGTAATGATGATGGACACGATTATGATTTGGTATACCTTGTAATGAGAATCTCATTTTGAAGATATAGGTAGAGTTATTAGTAATAGGATTGTAAAGTGAAGAAAGTTGGTAGTATGGCCGAATAGTTATTTAACCGTTAATATGTTCTAAGGGGAAATCTGCTAAACAACATTTCTAAGTACAGTTATCTATTAGTTTACTGAATGGCATGGACACATTAATAGATCATTATATTGATGTTACTAGACAATGACCCCCGGACACAAACATGAAATGGATACACTCCCACCATAAGTAACTTGGCCTATGGATCGCTCTGACAATGTCTCACGTGTTACCTGAGGGAGGCATAGCAGCTGGAGACTCTGACTGCAGGGCCTGGTACAATAAAGGGTGAAATAGGAACCGAGTCTGTGTGGGTAGAAATCACGGAAGGAAGAGAAAAACTAATTATGGGAGTGATTTACAGGCCCCCAAGTCTTGGCAAAGAAGCAGCTCAGCCCATATGGCAGGAAATGAGTAGGGCAGCAAAACATAACAACCTATGCATTATGGGGGATTTCAACTTCAGAAATATTGACTGGGACAACATTGTAGGCGACTATGAATCTGAAGTCTTCCTAGACACAGTACAGGACAATTTTTTGAAACAACTAATTACAGAACCTACTAGAGGTGACAATATATTAGACCTAGTATTAACAAATAAAGAAAATATTATCAGAAATATCACAGTAGGGGAAGAACTAGGTAACAGTGATCACAGAGAAATCAGGTTCACCCTAAATTGGGAAACGAAAAACAATGACAATATGGTCAGAGTCCCAAACTTTCGGTTGGCAGATTATCAGGGGTTAAGAAGGTACCTAGGTGAGGTCACCTGGGAACAGTCACGTCAGTCCCCAGTAGGAAGGGGTGAGGTCATAGATGACACAACAATTGATCATGACTATAATATATTCACTAATATACTACATAAAGCACAAGAACAAAATATACCATACAGAAAAATTAGGTCAAATAAGAATGAGCCAAGGTGGATGACCAGAAAACTTAAATATGACATAGGAATAAAGAAAGGAATATATAATAAATTAAAGGGAGGGGAGGAGCAGCTCAGAAATAGGTATAATGAACTATCTAGGAATGTTAAGAAAAATGTAAGGAAAGCAAAGAGAGACTATGAAATCAAAATAGCAAGAGAATCCAAGGCGAATCCCAAGGGATTTTTCCAGGTATATAGGACAAAGGTCAGGGACAAAGTTGGGCCTTTAAAGTCAGGGAGAGGAGAGGTGATAAATGGAAGTGAAGAAATAAGCAAAGCATTGAACAGCTACTTCTTATCAGTTTTCACAGAAGAAATTTGCGATGAAATTCCAGAGGTGGAACTGATATTTAAGGGAAAGGAAGATGAGAAATTAAAGAATATCACGTTCAGAAAAGAGGATGTTCTTAAGAAGATAAATAAACTGAAGAAAACAAAATCCCCAGGGCCGGATGAAATTTTCCCTCGTGTCTTGAAAGAGTGTAGGGAACAGATTAGCGGACCCCTCGTAAACTTATTTACAAAATCATTAGACACTGGAGTTGTGCCAGACTTGTGGAAACAGGCAAATGTAGTGCCCATATTCAAAAAGGGAGACAGAGCATCAGCGTCAAATTACCGGCCGATCAGTTTGACGTCAGTAGTGGGGAAATTTCTTGAATCAATTATAGCAGATAGCATCCGATCGCATCTAGAGAAAAGCAAATTAATCTACGACTCTCAACATGGGTTTACAAAGGGAAAATCTTGTCTAACAAATCTGCTAAAGTTTTTTAGGAAAGTCTTCGAGGTTGTAGATAATGACGAAAATTACGATGTTATTTACTTAGACTTTAGCAAAGCATTTGACAGAGTACCGCATCAGAGGCTTCTGAGAAAAATTAAGGCTCATGGTATCGAGGGGAAAGTTTTAAATTGGATAAAATCATGGCTCACCGATAGAACGCAGAGGGTCAGCGTAGATGGTGTTAAATCTGAGTGGGGCCATGTAACCAGTGGGGTTCCCCAGGGGTCAGTACTAGGCCCACTCTTGTTCATAATCTACATAAACGATCTAGATACTGGGATCAGCAGTGACATAAGCAAGTTTGCGGATGACACCAAAATAGGGCGGCAAATTAATTCAGGGCAGGATGCGAATGCATTACAGGAGGATCTAAATAAACTGCAGTGGTGGTCTGAAAATTGGCAAATGAAATTCAACACCAGCAAGTGCAGCGTACTTAATATTGGAAGAACAAATACTTATAATGTATGCAGCCTTAACAACATCAACCTAGAGAAGTCGACTTGTGAAAGAGACCTAGGGGTACTTGCAAGCCCGGATCTACGGCCTAGAAAACAGTGCGTTAATGTTCGAAATAAGGCAAACAGAGTATTGGGTTTTTATATCTAGAAGTGTAAGTAACAAGAGTGCAGAGGTCTTATTGCAACTATATCTTGCTATAGTCAGGCCGCACCTCGATTATGCGGTTCCGTTCTGGTGCCCCTATTATAGAATGGATATAAATTCACTAGAGTCGGTGCAGCGAAGAATGACAAAAATGATTCCGGGACTTAGAAACCTTCCATATCAGGATAGGTTAAAGAAACTTAACTTGCATTCCCTAGAAAGACGAAGAGTGCGGGAGATATGATAGAAGTATTTAAGTGGGTGAAAGGAATCAATAAAGGGGATATAGATAAAGTTCTTATAATATCCGAGCAGGATAGGACTCGGAGCAACGGATTCAAGTTGGATAAGTTTAGGTTTAGGAGGGAGATAGGAAGAAACTGGTTCACAAATAGGGTGGTAGACGAGTGGAACAAGCTTAGCAACTTTGTAGTAAGTGCGGGAACTCTGGAAAGTTTCAAAAGGAGTCTAGATAGATTCATGGATGATAGAGAGTGGTAGTAACTCTCGACAGGAGCTGCCATGCACAGGCCAACCGTCCAATTGCAGACTCCTTATTTTCTTATGTTCTTATGTTCTTGTGTACTGCTGAAGAGAGTGGTCCCGGCGGGCAATTGACTCTGTCTCCTGTGGGAGACTGCCAGATGGGAACTCGCTGCTGGGAAGGGAGTAAGCATTAACGGCACTAAATCTGATTGGGGTAACGTCACTAGTGGAATGCCCCAAGACTCAGTACTTGGACCATTACTATTTATTATATACACAAATGACATATATATATATATATATATATATATATATATATATATATATATATATATATATATATATATATATATATATATATATATATATATATATATATATATATATATATATATATATATAGGCATAGACAGCAACCTAAGTAAATTTGCTGAAGACGCTAAGATAGGACGTTTAATTAATTCTGACGAAAACTCTGCAAAACTACAGGAAGATCTAAACAACTTCTTTTACATGGTCTGAAATAGGCAGATGAAATTTAATGTAGTCAAATGTATAGTACTTAGTCTAGGAGATGTAAATAGAGAAACCAGATATCAGATGAATAATGTTGTTATAGAGAAATCTGACTGTGAGAAAGTCTAAGGAGTAATGGTAAGTAGGAATCTTAAACCAGGCCAACAATGTGTATTTGCTGGAAACAAGGCTAGGAAAGTACTTGGGTTCATACAAAGGAGTGTTAGTTATAAGACTAGCGAGGTTATCCTAAAACTATATCTTGCGCTTGTGAGACCTCACTTGGTGTACGAGGTTCATTTCTGGTCACCGTACTACATAAGGGATATAGAATCCTTAGAAAGAATTCAAAGGAAAATGACAAGACTAATTCCGGGCATGAGGAACCTTGAGTATAGAGACAGATTAAAGCAACTTAATTTACACTCCTTCGAGAGACCTAGAGTGAGCGGACATATGAATCGAGGTGTATAAATGGAAGTCAGGGTTAAACAAATGTAATATAACAAAGATACTCAAACTATCCAACCAATATGGCCCAATAGGCCCACTGCAGTTTCCTCCATTCGTATGATTTTGCTGCCCGTATCATCATTGGGTATGACTTTGCTTGGGAGATTGGTATCCCCGCATCCCCTGAGTAACGCCCTTGTGTATTATGCAGAAGACCCGACAGCCGCACCCTTATCCACTACCTCCTAAGATGTCCCCACACACAACGCTTCCGTGACGCCTGCTGGACCACCACTCCACGACCCCCTGACGGAGACACGATGATCCTCCCCATACTGGCCAGATATTATGTAAATAACATTGATTATGTGTTAAAGGAATATCCTTCCTTCCTTAGGCTTTAGTAAGCCCCTTTATAATATTTATACTGTATATACTTGTCACACCTGACAGATGCTTCTGGTGTTATTGTACAGGGGCACCTAGTGACAGTACTAGGATCCCGCTTCCTCTATCAAGGAATAAACAATTGAAATTGAGAAAATTGAATTCGTATGATTATATGTTCTTAATATACCACAACGTAACAATCCAACCTAACCTATCCTATTGTTGCTTAACCTAATTTAACCTAACCTAACCAAAGGTAGTTTCACCTAACCGTAACCTAAGCGAACCTAACCAAACTTTGCTTAGTATAACGTAATATAGCACAGAGCAAATTAACCTAACCTAACCTCTCCTAACCTAACCTAACATAACCTAACTTACCCTAACGTAATAATCCATCCCTTATTCGCCCAAGCTACACATGTGGAAATTCTAGAAGTTCCGGCGTTACCGAAAGGCCGATAAACTCGGCCCACGGTCTACCTCGTAGAAAATTTTCCAGATCATCAGCTGGCGTCATCATAGTATCCATATACATTTTTAAAACAAAAATATGACATCATCACCTAGGTTATTTTCTTTTTATTTGCGGGGAATAGCCCACCCGGGCACAGGTCATCGACTCACAACGGGGCATAGGGAGCGAAAAAAATAAGAGTAAAAATAAATAAAAAAGAAAAAGAAAAACAATTATATTAATCTGAACCACGAAGCTGCACACTCCAGTTCACTTCCCACTTTGTTGTTCTCACTTCCAGCTCACTCGTTTACTTTCCTCAACGTGTCAGCCTGTGGAGGTCTCTCTCCAGTGCGTCTCCAGCTTATCACAGCACAGGTATCTTAAGCCAAGTCACTTGCGCCTTTTCTTAGGTCTAGGGACGAGCCAGCCTTAAAGATAAATGTCCTAGTGTTACAATTTGTGTGTCCTACTTGTGTACCTTTTTCCTGAGATTCTTGATCACGATACTAAGGGCCAATTGCAAGAAGCTCCGTGGTGTATACCATGCTGTAGTGGCCCTATGGTTGTTGTGCAAGAAGCGTTCTGGGCTAAAAAATAAAATATGTACGATTAGTTATTGGAACGTGGGAGAATTTCGTGGTACTCGTACCCCCGCCCGATGGCCACTACGATGGAACTATATTTTGAGACCAAAAGAAAGAAAATTGAATTGGATGCACACAAAATGTATAAATCTGCAAAGGAATAATATTTTTTTTTTAAGATATCATCCATATAGAACAGCACATGAAGAATTTTAGTGTTGTTTTTAAAAGTATTCCATTTTTTTTAGGAACATCCACCAGCCTCTACTTGCCTCATCGCCGCTTATATCCTCCAAATTTTCCTAAGCATCGTAAAAGGTAAGCCTTTAAGATAATTAATCCAAATAATTTATGTGTAGATTTATATGTAAAAAAAGTCGTAAGTGGTCTATTTGAAGAGGAATGAGAACTGCTCCATCTGGGATGGTGAATGACGTCCTTTATCAGAAATAATATCGACCCAATTTTCGTAATGAGCCCAATTAATAACCGTCCAGCACTACCAAAATAATTATTTACTTAAAATAAATACTTAGTAGCCTAAATTTCATATTTTAATAAGTAAAAATATGCCAGGGAACCAGTCCCAGGCATGTTTCATTTGTGTATTAGTTTAACCACAATTTGTTAAGAATAAGATAAATTCAGTGACATAAATTCATGTTATTTTTTTAATTCCCTTAGTGATTCAATTCATTGCAAGAAAGAATTACCTTACCATTGTTGTGCAACATTTGAAGTGGTGGTAATAATTCACTTTGCCAGACAGTGGTAGAATCAAGTGTAGATATATTGGCTTTGTATGTCCATGATTTCAACAAAAATGAATAAGTCCTTCTAAAGTAAATGAAATTGATGATATTATTATCTTTTTGGCCATCCAGCGAATTTAATGATTTTAAGTTGACCGATTTTTACCGGTTAAGTTAAGTTACAGTAGATTAGTTAAGTTGGGTTAGGTTAGGTTTGGTTACATTGAAATTATGTTTTTCAAATGCCAAGTAGGTGGATGACCTAAACAATAATTTTACCCAATTGATTATGAGTGGATCAAAATCATTAGTTTTGTTTTTTTACAAATTCATACTCCGTAAAGTTCAAATGACAATCACTTCATGACAGATGTTTCACCCTGTACGCTGAACCTACTTTATGTATGAGAAAATTTTTTTTACCAAAATGTATTGTTTAATACCAAAAGAAGTCATTCATGATAATATTTAATAAGATGAAATTGTAGTACAGTCACTCCTCAACTTACGACCTGGTCGTCGGGATGGAACCCCGTCGTAAGTCGAGGAGAGACTGTACTACAATTTCATCTTTAAACTCCTTGTATCTTACCTAACCTACCTTGCTGCTCCACTCAATTATAGCTAGATGTAATAATTGTAGAAAGTAATCACAGGTATGACTCCCTTTACCTTTAATTGGTTTATTATTACAATTCTTGGACATTCAAAGATAATGAAATTATGAATCTTCAATAAATGTGATATACATTCTAATGATTACAACAGAAATATGTCAGACTTGACTAATTAACTGTAACCGCAAATTAACCTAAGTGAATTTGTCTTTAATCCAACCTTTAAAATATGAAAGACAGTATACTTTATTTTATGATAGTTAAGTCAGTTTCCACTTAGGTTAAGTTAGGTAGGTTAGGTTAACATTTTGATGTAGATCATTAAAATTTTAAAGGGCTTATAATTTTTGTTCTATGAATTTCTCCAAAAAAAAGGGATCAAAATTTTGGAATCACCATAACAATCTACATTAGAAAAAACAATAATTTTTTTGAGTGTGTGTAGCATATCAAACCAAACAAATCTGAGTTTCCATTGGAATTTTTTATTTATTTCTTTTAACATAAAAACTTACCCACAATATGTAGGTGTTGGAAACTTATAAATATTAACCCTCATAAATAAAGATGTTTCAGAAGTCGCAAATTTAACTAACACAATATTAATGGCTTCATTTTTACTTACAGGTGGAGATACAGCTGACTATTCACCTTTCACCAATACTGAAGAAATAAATGATTGATGGGGAATTTTTCCGGTTCCAGGGAAGATTTTGAAATTTGCTACCTAGCCTAACCTCGGAATTGGTTCCCAGACTCGGAACAAAAAAAAATTGGAGACTTTCCGTAAAATCCCCAAATTACTCATGGACCAGAAAAAATGCAGTTTCTGGAATTTTCTGAAAATATGCCTTGGAGAAATCATAACATATTGCATGCCTTAATTATTATTTTTTTTATTTTACACTGCATACATACATGGATATTACGTATTAATATATTTGTGAAATTTGTGGATGATTTTTCTTTTAAAATACTTTATTCTTGATCATCCATATATTA